>NC_056750.1:101489717-101703469 GCF_019279795.1 Protopterus annectens | reverse complement strand
TCAAAAACCAGATATCAAGTGTTCTACATAAATGGGTGTGCCTATATTTTGAGCAAAACATATTGTGAGGCCATTTGCCTCAAAGCTATGTATCTTTACTCAGTATCATACAGACGTCTAAGAAGGAATCATTACCTGACATACAAGGCATCCCTGGACACATTTAAATGAACCTTTTGCAAATCAGCATTATAGCTACTAGATTAAAGACCTAAACTGTGCTTTTGATATATATATATATATATATATATATATATATATATATATATATATATATATATATATATATATGTATGAGAGAGAGACAGAGAGACAGAGAGATGTTGCTCATAAAAATCCCCCTTTCTCTGGAACAGGGTCCCCATCTATTTGGAGCAAGATTAACTCCATACCCTATTTAAGTGCAACTTGGACCAGTGGATGGTTAAATCAGAAATTCACCCCTGGGCTGGGGCCAATGCTTCTGATGGACATAAGCAATCAGTAAAATCACCCCCTATGTAAATCAGATTTGGTTTAAATGCCTAGTCTTATTAAGGTCCCTATTGCTCATTACCCTAATATACACCTATGACCTTGTGAAGACGTATGGCAAAAAGTAGTGGTCTGCACTCATGGCACAGTTAGCCAGGACACCTACTTGTGTCTTAACAGAGCATAATCAGAGAGCCATGTAGAAGAACAGAAGTTAAAAGCTGTCCTCAGCTTCCTGCATTTAAAATGCATTAAAGCACAAGATCTAACAAAATACACACACACACACACACACACACACACACACACACATAAATAAATAAATAATAAATAAATAATATATACATATGTACATACAGCTCAGCAAGCTCCTGCCTGGTGCCCTGCAGAGTTCTACAGCAGCAGAGAGACTTTGGAGTGAGTAAGTATATATTTTTTTGCATTTTCTTTCTGACTTTAGCTATTTTTTTTTAGAGTTTCTGTGTTTTAAAAAGCTTGTTTTAGCTACATATTTTACTTATTTTACTGTCTGCACTTTAACAAAGTTGTTTTTGTGTTTAAAATTACCGGTTTAACTGTTGTAGGCTACACACTCAAGTGTGATAGCTATTTCTGTGCTTTTAAAGTGGAACTAGACAAACCTTCAACTTTAGCACTCAAACCCTTCACTTCTCAGCCTGGCACTTGCTCAAAATTCATAGCAAGCACTAATAAACCTTAGCACTAAACCCCCCCTATAATGTGGAGAAGGACAAGGCTCTCTATTCAACCTTAACAGCCAGTCAGTAAAACCAGTTCACTGTACATATCCAGGCATGTCCAAAGGGCAGTTCCAGGTGTACTCTCCAGTCCAACTGGTGAATCTGTGCATTCTGAGGCAATGTTACAACTGCCTCATGTACACAGACAACCCCCTCCTCCTACCACCAAACATGAATACATGCAAGAGATGCAATTATACAGCCAAACTGGAGGCTAGGCTCCCTCATCCCAAGACTGGACCAGACAGTCAAGAGGAGAAGGGAAATACTTGCATCACACCACCAGTCTCACATAGACCTATGAAACCAGCACCAGCAAAAAAACACACATACATACATGAAAACATACTCGGAGGCACTAAATAAAAATCTGCAAAAGCAACAGAGACCTCCAAAGCAGACACCCAAGCAACCTCCACCCCCCAACACAAACCATGAAACACATACTTCACAAAGCCAGTGTGTCGAGCAATCACAGCCCTTAAGGCAAAACATACCCAACACACTAGTAATAGGTGACTCTATAGTCAGGCACACTGACGTCCCACTCACTAGGCTGAACAAGGAGAAGGTTACTGTTAGCTGCCTATCAGGTGCCAGGATCCGCCACATAACACAAGCACTCAGGTCACTCCAGAACAAGTACAAATATGACTCTGTCATTGTCCATGTTGGTATGAATGACTTGAGCCGTACCTCCCTGGACTACATAAAAAGAGACATGGAAGAGCTCTCTGATCATGTAGCCCAGGCCGGTATGACCCTGACCTTGAGGAGCATGCTGCCATCACCAAGAATGATACCACAGTATAAAGAAACAAAATATCAATTTCAACAATTGGCTAAGCTTCTGGTGTCATTCAAAGGGGATCCAGTGTCTGTGAGCCTGGGATGACATGCTCGACAAGCCACGCTGCTTCACTATAAATGGCTTGCACCTGTCACCCTTAGGCTTTAGAATACTGGCCAAGGCTCTTGCCACCCCCATAGTGCCTTTTTTAGGCAGGGCTCAAAAGACAAACCCACTGCCATAAATAGCACAAGTAACAAAAAATCTGAGGGTAATGCTGCTCAATGCCAGAAGTCTAAACCTCAAAATGCATGCACTCGAGGCACTCCTCATTATGGAGAAAAATAGATATATGTGCAGTAACAGAAACCTGGTTTAAGGCTCCAGAGAGCACCCCAGCACTACCAGGCTACAACTCATACCATACATTTCAGTCACAAACCCCAGACCGAAATACAAAAGGAGGGGGGCGTATCTATATTCATCAGGGATACCCACACCTCCAGGTTAGTGGCACAGCACGATGCTTCAGAGATCATCCACGTGCAATTAACAATGGGCGAAACTGCAATTCAAATTGTAGCTTGCTACAGATCACCCCACCATGTCCCAGGACCCTCATTCCGCATTTTTGGAAACACTGGGAAACAAAGGTCCTACCAAACACCCTGTTATTGGGTGATTTCAATTACCAAAACATTAACTGGGAGAACTACTCAAGTACCAACTCCCTTGCCCAACATTTCCTAGAATTTATAAACTCAAATTCCCTGGATCAACTGGTCAACACCACCACTAGAGGTGACAACATATTGGACCTGGTCATCACCAACATGGGTGACTGGTGTTCCACACCGGAGGTCAACCCCTTGCTGGTTAGATCTGACCATAAACTAATCTCTTTGGATATCCACATTCCGCCCCCACCCCCAGTCAAAGAAACCACTGTAAAAAACTTTTCAAAAAACAAAACTTCACATTACTTGAGACTGGGGTGGAAAGTTTCAAAGCCCCCATGCTAAAGGATAATGCTGCCAAAGCTGCAAAATCCTTTACTAATGCACTCTGTGGGCACCTACAAGAATGCATGGATTGTGCTATCCCAAGCAAAACCATGACTCACTCCTCCAAGAAAAAGGAAACCAGTCTGGTGGACCCCTGCCATAAATAAGCTATACAATAGGAGGAGGAAACTAGCACAGAAAAGAGTAAAATCCCAAGAAGGGAAGACATCCCTGATCAGTATCAGCAAGAAACTATGATCTGTCATCAAATCATCCAAGGCTAGCTTCAAAAGAAAAATTGCCAAGTACTCCAAAGATAACCACAAGGCATTATTTAGCTATGTCAAGAATCTAAGTAGCAATTCTCAGAGCTGCTTGGAGTTACTGCAGAATGACACAAAATACACTGAGCCGACTGGTACTGCCAACATCCTAGCAGGCAGGTTCAGTGCATATTCACCCCCCATCTTACCCCCAAAAAGGCCCATAACCATACCAGAAGAATGTAATGCCCCTGAAATCACAGACACTCTGGTTAAAACAGCCCTCTCCAAAGCCAAAATCACACCATCAATGGAACTGGATGGTGGCCCATGATGCATCCTACACAAGCTCAAATAAGAACTAACCCCTCACCTAAACACACTGTTCAAACTCAGCCTCTCCACGGGCTATGTGCCCATAGAGCGGCACACAGCAACAGTTATTCTGCTCCACAAAGGTGGAGCCACAACAGACCCCAGGAGCCCTATAAGCCTGACTAGCTTGGTCTGCAAGGCTATGGAGTGCATCATCATGGATCTCATGAACAGAAACCCTGGGAACCTCCAAACACTGAACCCTGCCTAGTTCGGCTTTAAGGGCAGATCATGCCTCCTAAACCTGGCGGACTTCTTTGAGACAGTTACCAAGGCTATAGATGAGAGAAACAGCCTGCGTAGATCTCACAAAGGCCTTTGACACCATTCCCCATTCTGGTATTATAGACAAGCTCACCAGCCTGAACATAAACCCCTATGTCATGAGATGGGTTGCCAACAGGCTCATGGACAGAACCCACATGGTAAGAGTTTCAGGAGCTAGGTCTGACTCTAAACCGGTTACAAGTGGTATTCCCCAGGACTCAGGCCTAGGACCCCTCCTGTCAGCATATACTTCTCAGAGGTACAGGCAAGCACAGGAGGTCTATGGCTGACCAAGTTCACAGACGACTGCAAACTAGGGGCTATAACTTACTCTCCGGCTGACACAGACATCCTCCAAAAGGGTCTCACTGAGAGAGATACCTGGTGTCAAAACCACGGTCTCAAGCTAAATGCCAGAAAGTGCATAGTCATCCCCTTTTGAAAAAACAAAGTACCCACAAACTACCACATAGGTGGTAGCCCCTTAAATATGGAAGATGTAATAAGGGATCTGGGGACCCAAGTAGATAGTAGTCTCTGCTTTGATAATCACATTGCCAAAGTGGTTAGAAAATCCTGATATGTGGCCCACATCACAAAAGGGTTTGCATCCAGATCAAAAGAGGTCATTGTGCTCCTCTACGCATCACTCATCAGACCCATCACAGAGTAAAACGCCCCATTTGGAATGTACCTTACAAGACACCTGCAACAGCTGGAAAGACCACAGAAGTACCTCACCAAGAGGATCACTGGCCTCAAATGATGCCCTATGCAACTCGACTGAAGAAATTCCAGCTGTACTCAGTTGCATACTGCCTACTCAGAGGTGATGTATGCCTGACATACAAGGCCATGTCCAACCCAGAATTGATGGACATGCTCCATCTAAAGAAAACCTTATCCCCTCGAGCCACACGCTCTAGGTATCTAAACATCACCACAACAATAAATGGGACGTGCTGGAGGGATAGATTCCTGTCCCAGAGACTTCCCATGCTTTGGAACAAGATCCCAATCTACATTAGGCAGAGCTCCTCGCTAACACTCTTCAAGAGAAACCTTGACGAGTGGATGGGAAACAGAAAGTTTACCTCGGGATCACTTCAATGGCTCTGCTGGACAGAGGCACAGGGAACTAATCTAAGGGGGTGGCGACAGCCAGCACAATTCCAGCTAGGCTTATAAAATGCCTTTGGGCAGATAGCTTAGTACCTACCTACATCATATACATACATACACACACACACACACACACACACACACACACACACACACACACACACACACACACACACACACACACACACACACACAGTTTCTCTAAAATGCACATGCATAAACAACTGTTACAAAAATAGTCACCAAATGCAAAACATGAAAGTATTACCATCTGCTTAGAGATCATTGGTTGATTACAAATTGCCCTTGCAATTTCAGAAGCCAGGAGAACTTCATGTTTACCTTAGCTGATACAGAAAAGCATTTCAGATTTCTGGAATGGTTTGCCATATAAAAAAAGTGATAATTGGTCAACTTGTAAAGAGAAGTACAGCTGCTCCATTTAAGCAACATTTCCAGCTACTCCATTTTGTATGTATAAACCCTTAAGAGGACCAATGGCTCGGGCTTTGCCATTGGTTTGTATCTCAGGAGCACTTCCATTATAGAGACACTGCAGTTCGGCATGAGGAGGGTGCTACACTCCTGAATTCGTCATTCTTCAGATGAGATGTTGGTGCTAGTTTGAGTAACTGCAAAAAAAGATTCAATAACATAGCAGGGGATATCCAACTAGCTATAGCCAAATTGCCACCATTTAATATACCACCTTGGATTTTCCCTAATAAGAAGCCACTGGTAAAGTGAGACTAGCCTGGTTAATCAAATTGTTTTGTCACAGTCTTTATGTATTTACTTTCTTTACAAATGTTAAACATCGTACCTTCCATCTTACAGTAGACTCCTTCTTATCCAGCCTCTGTCTAACTGGCCTCCTCTAAGTGGCCATCAAATTTCTGCTTTACTTCTAACAAAAGGCAGAGAATAACACTTCCACCTCTTCTGGGCTAAATAATGACAGACATTTGAGTTTTAGACTTCATATTCATTAGAAAAATGCATACCAACACAAATCCTGTTATTCTAGCTGACTTATAACCTCTAAATATTATTTTGTATGCTTTTTCTAATTATCCAGCCTAAGGTCTGGTCCCAGTGAGACTGGATAAGAGGAAGTCCACTGTACCTGCTTATGGAATTAAAATAAAACGGTATTATACTAGTTGCAAGAGAAGAAGTCCCTTCTTTAAAGTACTTATTTTTAAGATGATGAAAGAGAAAAGGGAAAGGACTTCACATAGAAAATGTAAAGGAAGTAGCGAGATCGGGAATAATGTGACAAAGAGGACGAGAGTGGGAATGAAGAGGAAAAAAGGTTCAACTAAAAGGAATTTATTTGGTAAATGGTGACATTATATGAGGAGTTTATTCTAGAATATATCTGTCTATTTCAGGACTCATTCCTAAAAGTAATAAATTTATAGAGGGATGAAGTAGAACCAACGAAATAATTAAAGGAAAGAAGATACTGTCATATGCAAAAAAAAACAATTTGACCCATTTCTAACCAAAAGTAATCATAGAATTAAACACATTTTAGAGGATTCTAAAGGCTGGCTGGTTTCCAGTTACTCCAGCTTCCCTTGTTCTCTTTCACCAATTTTAAAATGCTTTTCAGATTCTCCTCTCCTTTCCCACTTCCTACTTTACAGATCTTCTTTAAGATAATGATTCTGAATATAGAATGCAATGACTTATTCAATAACAGGGCAGTTGATTGACTAAGATTCAGCCTCAAGTATTATTTACTGCAGTTAAAATTGCAAATGATAGGTTAAGCTAAAAACAAATTCATAAAGACAGCCTGTAGTCTGTTTAGGTTTTCTTATTCATACTAGGTATTTACTTGGTTTTAAAATAGATAAATCAATTATAAAACAAATCAATTATAAAACAAATAACTATTTACATAGTCCACATCTGATCAATATATCAGTTATACATAAATATTTTTCAAGCAAGCCTTTAAACCAAGGTTTATATGAGTGTGTAATATTAGAAGTTCTCATCTTTATAGTATGCAATTCACTATTACTGCAAACAATTTTGCCATACTAATAAATTCAACAGTAGAGGGGGTAACGTTATTGTTTTCAAATTTTAGTAATTACTTTTCTGGCTATAGCAAAAATAGACTAAAGATGCACTTGAGTTTTTAGAATAATCTCAGGAGTTAGAGCAGTAAATAAAATTAAATATTTAAAAACATTGCATCCATTTGACCATAGAGCTTGAATTAAGTTATTAATTTCCTAAAAGGGAAGATTATTTCACATTAATATATCATATGCATTCAATCAGCTATAAGTTCAGAATCACATCTCCATTTAATTTGGTTTGATTTCTACACAACGGTAATTATGTTATGAGTGGCAAAAGCTCTGTGTAAGAATTTCCAAGTGAAAATGTTCCAGTACAATGAAGATGTGGTTTGATCTTTAGATTTTTTAATATTAAAATTTCTTGTATTCTTCAGAGAATTCTTCATTATTTTTTTTTTGAGGAATACGTCCAATAGGAAATGTGCTTTATAAATTTGTAACAAATATGATTTTTCATTGTCTTACGGATATTAATAGTTCCAGTAATTTGGGGAATGATTTTATATCTAGGTTAAATATCTTATCTCTGTTTACACAAAGTGTCTAAATATTTATAAACTTAACCAATTCCCAGAATTTTTATTGTATTTGGACCTTAAATTTTCAACAATTTATATCAGTACGACTTAAGAATTTATGCAAATAAATTAAGTTACTTTGTTTCAACACTAGCATTTTGTTGCAGTTACGAGTTTCTAAGCAGTCATTTGTATATGTAATTGTTAAAGAAAATATTTTATTTATTTATTTTAGTTTACATTTGTTTACCGGGCTGGTCTGACTGCATATATTTCCATTTTCAGCAGAGGCCCGAGGAGAAAAGCTCCACATAGAGACAAAACACAGTTACGTTATGCATAAAGAAAATAAGTAGCAGGTTAAACATGATTCAAGACTACATTACAGAATTCTACATACATACCCTGTAGAGAAAACAATTAAGTTGTAGTTATAGAAATACAAAATAGAAAGGTTCTGTAACAGTAAAATATTTGTGGCAAGTGTAGAGCACATTCAGGAAATTTCTTTTACATTCAAAATTCTTTAATGGATTGTAATAGATGCTACTTGTATAAGGAGTAGATTGTTAGGGAAACTTCTCAAAGTGTAGGTAGTAGAGAGCGAATAGAAAGAAGGTGTTAAAAGAGAGAGAGAGAGAAAAAAAATTGTGGAAGTCACAATTGTTAGTCAGGATTGAAGCATTGGCATAACCAGTGTATTTTAAGGTGTTTTTTTCAGCTTTTGTTTAAAGAGAATAGGGGAGGGAATGGAAGTTAGAGCAGTAGATAGAAGATTCCAATATTTACTGATGGTATTGGAGAATAGGGAGTCACCAGCAATGTTATTAGACTTAGTTAAGGTTACTAGAAGTTTGTTTGAAGAGCGTAATGAATTTAGATTAGTGTAAGGGGTAAATAGATTAGAAAGTATAGGTGTGTTATTAGGTTGGTAAAGTATCCTATGGACAAAGGCAAGTTGGGAGAGTATCAACATGTTTTTTAGTTCAAGCCAGTGGAGTTGCTGTAGGTTCAGACAGTGGTGAGTTCTAAATTGGTTCCCAGTAACAAACCTAGCAATACTATTGTATGTATTAGCCAGTTTAGAGAGATTATTTTTCTTTAGGTTAGTGTATAAAGGTGAAGCATAGAGAAAGATGAGAGTGGGCAAGTGTAGCTTTGGCTATAGGAGTTAAGAACATTTTAATTCTGTAGAAGGAGCCCAGTTTTCTATTTACAGTTTTGACAGTATTATTAATGTGGTTATCAAAGGTAAGGTTATTGTCTATAGTGACACCTAGCAGCTTGGTGGTAGAGTCAGGGGATATAAGGCTGCCATTCTTGGATAAGATAGAGAATTCTATTGTGGAGGACCTAATAGTAGGCTTAAAGAGCAAGAGTTTGGTGTTTTTAGCATTCAAAAGGAGGCAGCGTTTTAAGAACCATGCCTCAACTGCGTTAAATACATTTTGTGTTAGTGTTTGTAATTCTGAAATGGTTTTAGCAGAACATATGAGTGTAGAATCGTCTGCGTATTGTATGCATGTAGCCTGAGGTATAGCTTCTTGCAGGTCATTTATGAATAAGGAGAATAGAAGAGGTCCAAGAATAGTGCCTTGGGGGACACCAAGTGAGACAGGCAGAATAGATGAGAGTTTGTTATCCCAGAGAACTGCCCGTTTCCTATTGCTGAGGTAGGAAGTGAACCAGTGAATAGCCTTGGGTTCTAAAGAAAGAGATTCTAGGATTTTTATGAGCAGGGGGTGGTTGACCATATCAAAGGCTTTTGAAAGGTCTATAAAGAGTGCTGATGAGAGAATATTACTGTTGCGGTTTTTATTGATGAAATCAGTAAAGGAAAGGAGAGCTGTGGTGGTACTATGAAATGGCCTAAAACCGTGCTGGCAGTTAGTTAGTATGTTATGTTTAGTTAAGTGACCCATTAACTGATAGCAAAAATTATGGAGAAATGTATTCACTAAGGGTGATAAGAGTGCTATAGGCCTGTAATTAGAGTACTCGTTAGAGTTGCCTCCTTTATGTACGGCGATAATGTATGCGATTTTCCAGCTATCAGGGATGGTTTCTTCACTAATGGTTCTGTTTATAAGGATAGATATGGGATAGGCTACTACATTAGCTGCTTTTTGAAGGTATTCTGATGGTAGCTAATCAGCAGAGGGGGGTACAAGGTTTAAGTTTTTGGAAAAAGGTGGTAGAGATGGGTTGTAATTGGAAAGTAGGCAGATTTGAAGATGTGTGGTTAGGGATGCTAGAATTGTCAATGGTAAGGTGAGAGGCTAGTGGGTTAATGGTATCAGAAAAAAAAAGGAATTAAAGGCATTGGCAGTTTCATGAGTTGTATTCTTTTCAGACCCAGAGGGGGAGGGTGTAGTAGTCTGGCCTGGGTGAAGTAGTCTGTTTAAGGTTGACCAGAACCTTTGGGGATTGTTGTGATTCATTTGCTGCAGTTTACTATAGTAGTTCATTTTGTCTGTAAGTATGGCTTTTTTGGTACTATTTCTTAAGTGTCTAAAGGTTTGCTGATCAGAGGATAACTTGCTAGCTTTCCACGTTGCCCATGATTTGTTTCTTAGTAATAGTTTTTGTCTTGTTTCTTTAGTTAGCCAGGGGGCAGGCTTAGATTTGACTCTAATAGATCGTTTTGGTGCATGCTTATCAAGGATTGTTAAGAATTTGGCATTAAAATATTTAACAGCATCTTCAAGTGGGAGAGTTTTTAGAGGGTTCCAGTTGCAGGCATTTAGTTCAGCTTTAAATAAAAGTAGGTTAAAGTGTTTATTACTTCGTGAGATCCTGTAGGTCGGGGTGTTGGTAGTGACACTCTTTTGTCTTATGATGTAAGTTAAAGTATGGTCACTTATATCATCAGGCAAAGTACCTACTAGACAAGTTTGTTGTTGTTTGTTAATAAGAATCCAATCTAATATACTTTCTTTGTTGTTAGGTTTATTGGTTCTGGTAGTGGTGTTTATTGTCTGAGTAAAGCCATAAAGATTAATGTGCGAGGAAGGGTTGTTAGTATTGACTGAGGACCAGTCATGGTTAAGATCTCCTAATATGATAGTTTCTTGTGGGTAAGTAGAAGACACCCAACTAAGGATATTTTCTATTATGGTAGAGTTATTTCTAGGAGGTAGATAGATACAGATAATATAGATTGACTTGTTTGGGTTTAATTGTAGCTTAGAAATAAGGAGTTCAGTCTTAGTATCCTCCAGTGGGTTATAGGGTACTGAGGAGATGTGTAGTCCAGTCTTAAACAGCAGTGCTACTCCCCCACCTTTATGTGTAGTGCGGTCCAATCTCAGTATATTGTAACCTGGGGGAATTATTTCATTATCTTTAGTACAAGGTTGTAACCAAGTTTCAGTTAGACAGAAAATATCAAAGGAGTGATATTAAAGGAGAGTGTGGAGATGGGTGACCTTGTTGTTAATACTTCGGATATTAAGATGTCCTATAAGTAAGGCATTTAAATCAGTGGTTAGTGTAGGAAGGGTGGAGTTTGTGATAATATGTCTAGTTTCCGTAGAGGCATTAGTGGGTCATGGGTTAGGATGTATGTCACCATCTTTTAGGGTTGAAGTTTTAAATTGTAACGATGGTTTACAGGAAAAGCTGGTTAGGTATTTTAGTCTCCTTAACATAGGATTATTAAATTTAATATGTGAAAGTCAATGGTATTTGGCTAGGAGGTAGTTAGAGGTGGATGTGATGTTTAAAAGAGTTAATTTGGGGGTAGTAAAATCAAAGGCCATTTGTTTGAGAGAGTAATTGATGTGGTAATGATTTGCCTTTTCATAAGAGGTAAGGAGATAAGACAGTATGAGAACTAGAGAAGGTATGAGTAAGAGTATTAGCTTGGCTAGGTTGTTTTTAGTTATAGGAGTCTTAGATAGGGTACTGTTAGTTTTGGAAGACATACAGCAAAGAGGAGTTATGGAACCTTACAGAGATAGAGTTAGGATACAACTACAATATAAATTATGGGAGGGTAAGGTCTTTATTAGGAATGAATAGCTACAGGTATATGAGGAAGGTAAGATAGTATAAGAGAGGGTATTATGGAAAGTAGAATAGTAGAGAAGAGGTGGAGTTATATTAATTGGTAGTTTTTCAGGGTAGATTGTTTTTAGAAGGTGGTGTGGTGAAGTGTAGGAGCACGTGGGGCGGGTGGGATAAGGGGGTAGGGAATGGAGCATAGCGGGGCAGAACCAGTTAGTGGAGAGAGCAGAACCAATCAGTCCTTTCAGTGAAGCTAAGCACTGAAGTCGCTTAGCAAGGTAAGAAAACTCCTTATTAAGGGAACATAATATTAAAGTTACTACTACAGATAATGTACAAGTTAAAGTAAGAAACACCTTATTGAGGGAATATAGTAATTAAGTAAATATAAATCCAGCAACGTCATACTTTAAAAGTGGAGTCTACTGTTACATCTCTTGGTTAGAAATTATGCCTAAGCCAGAGAGTATCATTAGGCAGTACAGAGATCCAGGACAAGTGAATTAAATGCTAGCAGATGCTGTGTACTGCTGCCCTCTAAAGGCGTAGGGGAGAAAGGAATTTAACTATAAATGTTAGAATAAATAATAACTAGCAACTGCAAGGAAGGGAAAAGGAATATAAAATGACCTCAGTCAGTTCTGCAGTTAGTTACTTCTTTAATACAATGGTTAGAGAATATGTGAACATTTGGAAAAAGGAAAGTTTGTTATTTAAACAGGGAATTGGAGAAGAGGATATAATTCCATTTACACAAAAATCTTTTAATAACCAAATATGTATTATTTACTAATAACATTTATTGATTATTTTTCCATTTTGAATTACAAGATGAATTTTTCCACAATGCTATACCTTTTACAATTGTTGAAGTAGCATACAATTGAATATCAGTGAATCCTAGTCCACCATTACCCAAACCCTTTCTATGCCAAAGAAAGCTTTTGGTTTATTGGGATGACAAAAAAGTAGATTATTCATCTTATCATTTTTTGGTGGAGATAGTACTAAAGCAGTATGTAAAACAGAGCTCCTCAATGACTCTATTCAAGGGTAACATAGAGAACTGGATGGGAGACTGTAAATTTACACTGGGAGTGTCACTTATGTCCCTCTTGGATAAGGCAGTTGGTGCTGATCATAGACTCACAATGCAAATATAAAACCATACAACCTGGTCAATAATGGAACAATTGTGCAACATGGCTAGGCTTAAATGCCCTAGGTTCAATAGCCTAGTAACCTCCCAGGAACCTAAATAGCCTAGTAACCTCCCAGGAACCTACAGACAAACAATATTTGAGGGAGAATTACCATCTTAATAACATTAATCATTCTTCCATTGTAAAGAATTTGTTCCACTTTGTGACTTTACTTAAAATGTGTATCATTTCTTCACTATTGGACATAATGGTTATACCAAGATATTTCATTTGATTGCTATTCCAATTAAAATTAGAATATTTTTGTATGGATTTTTTTTAATTTATTAATCATAGTAAAACAAGTACATCATTAAATTTTAAGTTCGAGATTTCTTTGATCTAATGAATTTTCATATTTACTATTGTTAATAAAATATAGTAAGCCAAGGGTTGAATCTTTAGTTTGAAATCTTTTGATGCCATTAATGTTCTTATTGGATATAATGCTATTAGCAAAATGTCCTATATCTAATGCAAAATGTAAAC
Source organism: Protopterus annectens (assembly GCF_019279795.1). Taxonomy (NCBI): domain Eukaryota; kingdom Metazoa; phylum Chordata; order Ceratodontiformes; family Protopteridae; genus Protopterus; species Protopterus annectens. The sequence continues at coordinate 101,690,094 of NC_056750.1, read as the reverse complement.
CTGGTAATGGGCAGTCTTGTTTTTTGCCTTTTCATAATTTAAAGGGATTAGAAAGAAAAGAACTATTTTAACATAAGCAAAAAGAGTTATTGTTTAACTTAGAACTTAATGCAATTATCTTAGGTGAGACATTATACACAAGCGTGTTTTAAACAAGTATGACCAATTAACTGAGTCAAAAGCCTTATCTAAATTAAGGCTAATGATAAAAGTTATTTTTATTTGCATAGTCTATTAATGTATGTAATCTTATTATGTTATCCGGTGCTTGTCTATTTAAAATACACCCAGTTTGATCATTGCTAATTAGTTTAGGTGCAAGTAGATTAATTCTGTTAGCTAAAATGAACATGAATATCTGATATAATTTAGAAGGGAAATGGGTCTGTATGATGAACTCTTTGTAGGATCCTTATTTCATTTTAAAATAGGTGATACAAGGGAATATTTTCACGATGGAGGAACTTCAGTTGGTTTTCATTTCTTTGTAGACCTTATTTTAACTGCATCATCCAGTAGCATTTTATACAGTTCTGGCACAAGGCCATCCAAGCCTAGCAACTTATTATTCAACTTTATTTGATCTTTTATTTCTGTTAAAAAAGTGAATGGTCTTAATAAAATAAGTGAACAAATAAAAATTATTTATATTTTCCCTTAGAAAAGTTTCAACTACATCATCATCTAGGTTATTTGTATTATTCATGTTTTCATAAAACAATTTAAAGCCATCAAGAATACCTTTGATATCTGTTGTTCTTAATCATTTGTGTTATAATTTCTTTGATATTTAGTTTAGCCATTTTATTTGATCCAAGAGCAAGTTTATGCAAGCTTAAAGGATTTATTGAATATGCCTGAAGTGTTTAGGTTTTCCAGGTTTATTGAAGCTTTGTTATTTAGAATTTCAGCATATTTTGAATTTAATTTTAGACTGACTGATGATTCTGATAATGTCATTTGGTTTTATATGCAACTTTAATTTGTGTTCGATTCTCAGCTAGAACGTCTTATGTGTGGAGGCATGCGTGAATGGACATGCCTTCGTTGAAGGTTGTGCATCAGGGCTGGTAACTTGGCACGTAAAAATCCACTACCAAACATTAGCGGACTGGAGTTCTGCTGTGGCAACTCCTAACCGGGATAAACTGAAAGATAGAACAACCAGCTTGTAACTATTCCATTTAAGTAAGCCTTTAGTGAGTCCAACAGGACAATGGCAGATACTTCATCATTTCATGTTTATTTCTACGAAATGTTTGATCTCGTTAACAAACATTACTAAAATAAAAGGATTCAATGATTGGTAGGCTCCTGTGATGTATTAAATTGACAGTTTAAATTAATATTTAAGACTATAGCATCATGGTCTGATAATGGACACGACACCATTGCAACTTCTGATACGTGATCAAATTTTTGTCTTAAACTGAGATAAATATTTGTGTTCCTTATCTATATGAATTGGCAAATTGAAGAGAGTCTGTTTTCCTTATCTCATATACATCCTTTAAATTCATTAGATTTACAAAATGTGTTAAGTGTTTGGTTGTAGATGTAATTCTCAGTTTTCTAGCTGCAGTAGAATTTTTGTCAGATAAAATACAATTAAGATCAGCAACCATTAAGACTTGACCTTTCATGTAATAGGCTATAGTGTCCAAGTAATTTTTTGCATCTTCAGCTCCAACCCCTGGAATCCAGTAAGACTTCACCAATGTACATATTTTCTGTTCTACTCACTTAGAACATTCCATTTATAAACACAGGTATGTTTTACTTTAGGAAGTACTGGGGAGTTTTCATAAAACTGAGGGTGCCTCTTCTTTTCGCTCAAAAGTGAGAGCCTGCTAAAACCAAATAATATCTTAACGAAAGTTATTTACATCTTAAATAAATGTGTTTCATGTAGAACCCCTATTTGAACTGAATGCTACTGCAAGCATTTGAACAGACTCTCCCCTCTTTACTGGGATTATTCAATTCCTTAATATTAATAGTTATGCATTAAAATCAGACATTTATAACAGTGAAATAAAGACTGGTACAATGAATTCATATTTATGTACAGAACTTATATACTTTATATAACAATGTGAAATCTTCAGCTATGGCCAAAACTTTTGAAACAAAAAAAGAATTACTACCATGGAACAACATACTCCTAAGTTTGTTGAAAAAGGCAAACTACCTCTTAAACTCTCCATTAGACTAACACATTCATGCTTCTGATTCATATTGTGTTTCATATTTTAGCATGCATCATCTTAAAGCCCATCAGTTATGAAGAAACGTTACACTGCTGTTCAGAATCTTTATTATAATTTGACCAAACTGAACATCTTTACAATCATCTTTCCTTGTACTTCACATTTTCTCCTTACAGTAGACCAGGGAGATAGATATTTTCATGTTTATTAATTTACAGATTGGACAATATTTTTTCTATTTTATGTATTATGTGTAAAGTTGTGTTCAAAGGATCATAAGTTCATAAATTAGTACTAGGCTAACTGTCCTTATGGATCATTCTAAGTCTAGCAAATTACCCAGTTTGAGAATCGAACCCTGCACCTTGTGTCTACAAGGTGAACACTTTAACCACTATACCAAACTCCCACCATTATGCATATTTATAGTCCAACTATACACATTTAATTATTCTGATCTTTCTATTTCTGTTGGTATACTATGTCTTGTGCTATTACTATATTCCTAGGTTTTAAATATTTTAGCCATAATCCTAGTGTAGAGTATCATACAAGGGTAAATATAAATGTTCTGTTATACATTTGATACTCTAATCAAGCACTACTGCTAGAATCAGTCCTATTTTTCCTTAATTATGTGTAATAGTATCTGAACACGAGAAAAATCTTAGCTTTTTAAGATTAAAAACGTTTTATCATTAAACATGGACTATGATGTTTGCGGATGACACTGTGATCTGTAGTGAGAGTAGGGAACAGGTGGAGGAGACCCTGGAGAGGTGGAGATATGCTCTAGAGAGAGAAGAGGAATGAAGGTCAGCAGGACTAAGACAGAATATATTGTGTGAATGAGAGGGATGATAGAGGAATGGTGAGGATGCAGGGAGTAGAGTGGTGAGGGTGAATGAGTTTAAGTACTTGGGATTAACAGTTCAGAGTAATGGTGAGTGTGGAAGAGAGGTGACGAAGAGAGTACAGGCAGGATGAAGTGGGTGGAGAAGTGTGTCATGAGTGATTTGTGACAGATGAGTACCAGTAAGAGTGAAAGGGAAGGTCTACAAGAGGGTAGTGAGACCAGCTATGTTAAATGGGTTGGAGACGCCTTGACAAAAAGGCAGGAGTCAGAGCTTGACATGGCAGAGTTGAAAATGTTAAGATTTGCACTGGGTGTGACCAGGATGAACAGGATTAGGAATAAGTATATTGGGTCAGCCCATGTTGGAATGTTTGGAGACAAAGCCAGAGAGAGGCAAGATTACATTGGTTTGGACATGTGCTGAGGAGGGATGCAGAGTATGTTGGGAAAAAGATGCTAAGGATGAAGCTGCCAGGTAACAGGAAAAGAGGAAGGCCTAAGATAAGGTTTATGGATGTGGTGAGAGAAGACATGCAGGTGGTTGGTGTGACAGAGCAAGATGCAGAGGACAGGAAGAAATGGAAACAGTTGATCTGCTGTGGCGACCCCTAACGGGAGCAGCCGAAAGAAGAAGATTAAAAACAGAGAAGCACAATCCTATTGTTTTAACCAGAAGTATCATTCTATAAGCTAGCATATAAAACTATCTTTTTGGTATACTGTAAGCATTCAGAACTATTTAATATCAGACAGTGATTTGGAATGCAATCACTGTCTTTTGCTTATTATCCAACTTGTATTTTTTGACAGCTTAGAATAGGATTCAACATATTATGATAATTTACTTTCAGAGACAGAAGTAACCCGGACAGTTGTTAAACTTTTCAGAACTCCCTCAACATCACAAAAGTGCACAAGATTCTAAGTGGTTACAAGCTGGTTTTTAGGATAATGGCTCGAAAATAAACAGTCCATCAGTTAGAATTCATACAAAACCCTCGCATATGAATGCAAGCCACCTGTACACCACACAACAATCCCTCAAACTCCTCTAAACCATCAAAACAAAATCGCAAAGTATACCAACCACTAAAAAGCCATTACACTCAAAGAAATAGCATTTAATGATTCAGGAAGCACTCTTTGTACGAGATAAAAGCTTAATATAAAGCAAATTGTCATTCTTTAAAGAAACATAGCATATAAACTTAGATTAAAAGATTGACAGTTGTGTTATCCACCACAATTAACTTGTAAAAGTGTAATGTTACTCTAATTATTTGACATCATTCAAATAACTTTTATATATGTAAAAAGCTTTTTATAATTTGTTTATAAGATAGCACATCTTTCCAGGGTGCTATTGCATGTCAAGTATACTATCAGCAGCACACTACTGGACCATTTTAGGAACCCAGAATGTAACATAACATCTCTTTAGTGTTATTGGTTGCATCTTTATTGCATTGCACAGTACATTCAGATAGCTTGGCAGAGTTGACTAGACTAAAGTGTACCATCTAACACAAAAGTTTCATTACGATGAGTAACTTTAAATAAAAATAAAAAGCTTAACTTTCTAAACTCTAAATGTAAACAAGTGGCTTTAATTTAATATATAGCAAAAAGAATCAAACTTTAACACTTCAAATGGTTACTAGTTCTCTTTTTAAAGATAAGTAGAGAAAGAAATAACTTATCTTGTAAAAAATAATATTCCGCATGTAGTCATTAAAGTATTCAAGAACGTCTTTCACATAATAAGAATTCATAACTATGAAATACAGTGATTTTCATTTGTCCTTCAGTTTTTTTACCATTTTACCTTTTATTAACCAGCCATCTTTTGTTGCATTTCTCTTCAAACATGATGACAGATTCCAGTTCATTTTTTCTTGGACTTAAAACTCCATTGCACTTTCCAAGGTGTTAAAAATCTTTCTTTCTGGAATATAAATCCTTATTTTTGCTGGAAAAAAGATTTATGCTTTAATATTGTTTTTCTTCAAGACTTTAACAAGTGGCACACATGCTTTTCTCTTTGACATCACCAGCGTTAAAAAGTCATTGTCAAATCTTACAGAATTTTCTGGATAATTAGTCTATGCAGCTTTCAAGAACAAATCCTTATCTTGACTTGAGAAAAATCTTACGATCCCTAACCTTGGTGAATGTGTGTGTGTTTTTTTTTTTTTTTTTTTTTTTTTTTTTAAGATGTGTTAGAAAATCGTCTATGTGCCCTTTTGATGGTAAAGGAAAAAGCTTCAGACAGGTTCAAAAAGTTTTAGGCAGCCAGATATTAAGGAATTAAATCATACTGTCTCGCTCTTCTCATCAGGAATTGTATAAATCCTGGTGTTATTCCTTCTTGAGCTGTTGTCAAAGTCTATTTTTCCCTGGAATAACTTTGTTTCAGAAGAAATTCAGTGCAATTCTCATTTTCAAGTAATATTCCATCAAAAATGAGACATTGCCTCTTCTATACTAGAGATCTGTGATAATGATGAGATTCACTTTTTTTTTGTTACACTCTTCTTTAAAATTGTTCATTTTGTTCTCTGACTTGTCAGATAACTCACCAATGCTACTTAATATAGCCTGTGTACCTTTTTCATAGTACTGTCCTGTACACTGGGCTTAGAGTGGCTAGAGTGGCTCATTCTGAAACATTTTTTCTAGTTTTCTAGACAAGAAAAACCAATTAAGAGTTTCAGACTTGTTATCTTTGTAATAAAATATCTTTCAACAGATGTTTAACTACAAATCCATAAAGTTTTTAAATGTTCTATTTGAGTTTAGAAAAAATCCAGTCAGAGATGTTAAAATGAAGCAGAGATGCAGAACAGCCATTAAATGCTCATCATGTTGGCCACACCCCCATACTAAGTAAATATGATAGCAGTACAGATTAAAAAAGATCTATTTTTTTTAGTTTCTATATTTTCTATTAATGAAGTCCCTACAATAAGTAAAAACATTTGTTTTTCCTCTTCAAGCATACGAGTATGCAATTTTATAACAGATGAGAATCGAAAGTTATCATATGTTGCAAAATGGAAGTGTCAGTAGAAAAAAAAACTCAAACTTTAATAGTCTCAGCAATGGACTCAAGAGGAAACTATAAGGGCCTTACACTTCCCACCTCCTTTTAGACAAGAAACAGGTCTTTTAGAAAAAAAAATACAAAATTGATTCTTAGGAATTTGCTGTACTAGTCAATTATTCCTTTAGAGAGAAAAAGAATAGAGGTAACAATTTTCATACTGCAGTAGCAAGGGTGCATTTTCTATGGCAGTAATTAAATATCAAAACAGACTCTGCTTAAAAGTACTCGATAACAAGACTTGTGTTTCACAACTCTTCACCAAATTTTGCTCCAGTAAAGTAAGAAGAAAGTGCATCTGGCCAGTGGCAGGGTATGTTTACCTTTGGGCTCGTTTCAAATCATAGGCTCCTTGCACACATTTTTAGAACCATGGAAAAGTTATTTGATTCACCTTCCTGACTGGATTAATTGTGCTATATAATAATTGAATTATATCCCTTGTATAATACAGCACCACTTGTTAGAGCGTATTTTAAATTTATAGTTCTGAACATTTTTCCTTTAAACAATGAAACATACCATATATACCAATAATGACAACCTGCCCAATTCAGAACATTTCAACCATAAAGGGCCACTCTACTCAAACTTCTGTCATACAATCCACCAATTTCAATCAATATGCAGAATCTTTGCAGAAGTAAAAGTCATCTGAATAATTCCACATTAAAGAGATCTGAAACCAGTGAAGAGGTTGTTGCTAGAAAACAACTTTATATTTCAGCGTTTAATCTACAAATTCATTGCCTGCTGCCCTTGAAGAATAAATTCCCTATGTTATATTAAAAAAAATGGTATGCTGGTATATTGCAATGAGGAATGGGTGGCAAGCTGAAAAACAAGTTCATAGTTATTAGGCATCACATCCAAAGGAGGACATACTCAGGACTGTAGCACTCCACCTCCTTAAAATACAAATCTACATGTTGTAAGAGTAGAACCTATAGCCCTCTGTATCAAGATGCAAGTATGATACCTGCTGTGCTGCTTTAAAAATTCTATACCACAATAGTGATACCATTTGCTAAACAAAACAGTTGCACATTTTAAGTAAGCTTAGCATGAGCGGCAGTAAATTTCTCTTCCCTTGAAGCTCACAATTCCTTGAAAATGCACTTGAAAATAAAATTCACCTGCTAACTCTAACTAGGGCATTTCACTCTCTCTCTCACACACACACCTCAACCTCTTAATGGAAGAAATCTGGACAAAGCCTAAAATAAATAGGAGCAGATTATAAATATTGCTGTCATGAACTTAGAACATTGCTAGAATCACTGCACCTGCTTCTGACAAAGTACCTTCTTGATGACACACAGGACAAATATATATTTGTGCAGTTATTCAAACCCAGACTGTTTTTAAAATAAAAAGTTACTTACTACCAATGGACAAATTATGCTACCAAAGAAAAATAAGTAGTAGATCAATAACTACAAATAGGTCTAATTAAAGAGCTGAATAATATTACCTATGTACTTTCTTCACAGTGCGACTCAACATCTTAACTACCACAGTTTGTGCCAAACCTGAAGTGCTGAGAGCAAAACAGAATAATGGAATCACTGGAGATTATTGAAAATAGTTTAGAACATTACTTGGCTAAAATATTATGAAAATAGCATGAGTTACAGATCTTCTTGGGAAGAAATTGAAATGCAAAGTAACATTAGTCAAACATTTCATTTATAGCCCCATGGGTGCTTTATGTAATGAAATAAGTACTTTGCCTGCAATTTCATAACATACATGTTTAAATACCTACTGTACGATGATGTATACTAGTTGGCCTAGTATACATCGAATGCAGTTTTTTTCAAATAGGGAATAAAATGTATTGTTTGAAAAGTAATGTATTTCTATAGTCACCTGCAGATATATTTTATAGAACTTCATATAAATGTATACATGTATTTCAGAACCTCTTACATTAACCTTTATAAAAATTTGTTGTTATATGTCTATGAACTTTAACTAAGAGCGACCATATGAATTTATTGGTGTGTGTGTGTGTGTGTGTGTGTGTGTGTGTATGTGTGTTCAGGATGAGTAGTGAAACCATATGAAATCAAGTTCCTTATTCCTACTAGTATCATGCTAAATTCAGTTAGTAAATATTTAACATTTAGTCCAGTTCGTAAAACAAAGTTAATATTTTATTTCAATGAACACTTGCATCACTAGCTGGATTGCCAACTTCCTCACAGGATGCAGGAGATCAAAATAGAAAATGCCTCGGCACCAAACCCTGGGGGACTCCATTGGTAACTGGTCTCTTTCCCTATTTTGATCTCCTGCATCCTGTGAGCAATTTGACAATCCAGCTAGTGATGCAAGTGTTTGCTCCTATTTTATTCATCTTTTGTACTACACCTGAGTAGGGGATTGTGTCAAAAGTCTTGGCCAGGTCAAGGTAATGTGGTGTGAACTGTTTTACCTTCATCCATTGCTTTGGTAACAAAAGTAAAGCCTAAACTTTGCCCATGATTTTGAGCCTTTCACACTTTCCTCTGGGCTGTTTTCAAACACGTGTTTAGGGTCGTGCAAGTGCATACATTTATGCATTCTTTGATTCACCTTCCTGATTATATTAAATTATATTTCTTGTATCATACAGCACCAGCTCTTAGACTGTTTTAAATTTGTAGTTTTGAACAGTCTTCTAGTAAGCAATGAAACAAATTGTATGAACCAATGACAGAACTACCCATTTCAGAAAATTTCAACCATAAAAGGCTACTTAAACTTCTGTCATTACAATCCACCAATATCAGTAAATATGCAAAATGTCTGCAGAAGTCAGAAATCTAAATAATTCTACATTAAAGGGATCTCTAATGAAGAGGTTGCTGCTAAGAAAACTTTATATTTCATTGTTTCATCTACAAATAAAGTGTCTGTTGCCTTTGAAGAATAAATTGCCTATGTCACATTAAACAATGATAAGCTAGTAGTATTGCAATAGGAAATGGATGGCAAACTGATAACAGGTTCATAGTTACTAGGTAATTTGTCCAATGGAGGACATTCACAGGACTGCAGCATCCGCTCCCTTTAAAGTACAACAGTACAGTATCAATGATCCACCTGCATACTGTGGAAGTAGAACCCCTAGCCTTCTGCATCAAAAGTAAGGCAACTACCTGTTTTGCTACTAACAATGCAAACAGACTTGGAATAAGCAGCACTAAACTTCTCTTCTCCTGAAGCCCTCAGCAAAATTTTTCATTTATTTAACAGGAAAGTACAACTTGAACAAAGCCAAGTTTCAGTGGAGGTGCAGGTAGAAATGCACCAGACCTAGGTCTTTGTAATATAGGAGAGAACAGACCACCCAGAGGGAACCCCCACAAACACAGAGGACATACAGACTCCACACAGGAGGCACCACAGCCAAGAATCAAACCACAGAACATCTTGCTCTGAGGCAACACTACCACTGCACCATCAACTTGCCACAGCTAAATCTCTCAATTTCATAGCAGAAGAAAACTGGAAAAAGACAGAATTTATTTGGGGAAGAGGCACATGCCCAAAACCAAGGACACATTGTAAATATTGCTTGCATTATCTTAGAATGTTGCTGAAATAGTGTTTTGTGTTGCAGTGTGTTCTGAAATAGTGTTTTGTGTTTCAGTGTGCGTTTCCAAAAAAAGATTATTTAGTGAATTCCATTCTCACTGATTTAACACAAAACCAGAAATTTTAAGAGGACCTATCACAACTGGATTGGTGGTGACAGCGTGGGTAGAGAATGCAAGCTGTTGTGCCTAAGGTTCAGGCTTTAAACCTGGGTAATTCTAACCCCCATGTATAAGTAACTGGGGCAACACACACACACATTAAGTGAAATGGAGCACAGTTCTGCATAATGAAATGAAACAGCCTACTTAAATTGAAATGCCTGCATATAGAAATGAAACAGAGCTTACACACCCCTTAAATAAAATTACTTACTGAAGCACAGTTAAAAAATGAATTCAGGTTTGGACCCAGAAATACATTGCCTAATTGTTTTTATGTCCAAATAAAATGGCACAGGGGAATTGTTGCTACAACTGTGGTCCACAAGCAATGCAATATATTCTCAAATACTAAAGCTATTTTTGTGATAAAATGCTGGTGTTATATAAAATAGCAACTGCGAGTTGAGTAGCTAAAATGTTATACTATAAAATGCTAATCCGATCGGAATTATGTTCTATCTACCCAGAAGTAGCAGTTAACCACCAATGAAAAAATAAGCCTCTTAAGTTAACACTCTAACTTAAATGACCGTGTGCTGTGGTCTGAATATGTACAGTGAAAGTTACTTTCCTGAAAAGTTCTCTGTATTCAGTCTCCAGCATTTTTAATTTTCCACAGCAGAGAATTATCAAATTAGACAATTTTAACAAGCAAATGAGCATGATAAATGCATCACATTTTTCCAACTTCCAGAAGGAAATGCAGAAATGTATTAACATTCTTTTAACAGTTTTATAGTTATGCTTTTATTTGTTTTGATATGTTTCTCATATTTTTTAACTTTGGATTAAATTGATATATATTCTTTTATTCCCCCCCTTTGAGGAGTTCTTTATTCTTAAATGAAACGGAGCACAGCTCTGCATAATGAAACAGCCTGCTTAAATGAAACTGGACACAGCTCTTGATGATGAAATGAAACACAGACATTTGTGTTACTATTTTGTGTGGCTCCAGAGGAAGACTTTGTGTTTTGAGAGACTTTTGACTTTGAATAACTGTTTCCCTCCAAAGAGGTTTCACATGTAAAATACACAAACATTTATTACCAGTAATTCTCTGTTTTAGTAAACTCCCAACACTTCATTACTAGGACTTTCACTAGTAAGCATAAACTTCACATTGGACTGTCATCTCAGAGCCCTTGGTCTGTCTATCCTTTCACAAAACATCTTCAGACTCCTCTGGATTCCAACTCTAAATGACTTCTTCATCTTAAATTTTCCCTGGCCTTAAAAAAGGCACACATACTCAGCTGGTTGCCATTATCAGGCCCATAGAGACCATTCATTATTTATTAGTCCAAGCTTAGTCTTCCAAGTAATAACTACTTTCCACTTCCAGAAACAGCTCAGCTTTGGCTCACTAATATTTCTGCTAAACAGCCTGCTTAAATGAAACCGAGCACAGCTCAGTCTCCACATAGAAATTAAGTTTGCAGCATTCCACAGGTGATCAGAATAGACTTGCACTGTACTTGCATTTTGAGAAACTAGAAATCATTAACAGGCACCCTTCTGCCTTAGCACAGATCTTCTAAAGCCACAGAACACCTTGACCAGGAAAGCTTTGATACTCCACACAATAAACAATCATACTAAAATAACAGGATTTCCTATCAATGAACTGTAGTCTTTCTGATACAGTAACAGTGAAGTCGATAAAAAGTGCATGTGGCAAAGCAGCATACTTTCCTTAGCATAATACTGATAAATCTGGTGGAAATACCTAGTAGTTACAAATATATTCCTAAAGGAGTAATGTCCAAAAAAAGCTTTATTTACACTAATCAGCAACTGTTCTAATTTAAATGTATTATTTTTTCATGTTTCATCCACATACATATTTACAGCTGATTTTAAAGAGTGAAAAAAATTGAAAGAAATTAAATGAAATGGAGCTTACCGTCCCAACCCGTGGAAGTTGACTTAGTGTGAACTGATGCGATCGTTTTTTTTCATGCGCACTTTTGTGTTTTTAAATTAAGTAGCGTGCGGCACACGCATGAGTCAGGCCTTGCAGCTGTAAAGTGGGAGGGTGCTTCTCTCCTTCTCGTGCTATGGTTCTGGTGCCTAAAATGGTATGCAATGGGCGTTCTTAAAGGGGAATGCCCTTTCTTTAAAAAAAAAAAAAAAAAAAACTTTTTGTAAATTAAAATAAAATGAATTTCTCGACCAGCCGATTCCAGGGGGGTGCAAGTGCACCCCCTTGCACCTGCCTGCAGGTGCCCTTGGACACCATTGAAACAACTGTAGCTGTAAACATTATACATCACTTATAATCTTTCTATCCCATTATTGTCAGTTAAACATTATATGGCTCATTCACTCCTGCCTTCTTTTGCATCAAAGAAAACCATGCTTTGAAATGACAGCTGCATTAAAAATAATAAATAAAACACATTGCATCAACATCCTGCAACTTCCTACCTGCAAGCAACCACAGAGCTTTCACTGAAACTAGAGCTGCTTGTTTCCCCAAAATTACAGCTCTCCCTAAATCAAGTCTAATGGTATACAATCTACCAGTATCTGGACTACCTGAAATAAATTAAATTATGGCCTGTAAATTGAAAGTACACTTTGTTTAATTAAACTATATTTCTAAGCCCACATACTAATTTTTTTCTGTAAAATCCCAATATCCATTTCCAGGTCACTTTACAAGACATTGGCAGTGGTAGACTTGGCATCCTTCAGAACCCCACAGGCCCACGCTAATACATTGTCCATTAAATGTAAATATCCATCCACTGTAAATGGCAAGAAGCTATACGTCTTAAAAAATATACTTCTGGCATGCATACCCAAGTATTAGGTTTTGAAACAAAGAAACATTCTCCACAGTCCGTAAGTCTCCGTCTTTAATAATCATCTACTGTTGCAGCACTCCCAACACATAAGCACTTACATACACACTAAAATCCCCAACATTTAAAAAATGACATTGTGCCCACTTGATTTGCCAGTATTGATGATCCACCAATGCTATGCTTACTGTTGTCCAATCTACCACTGCTTAGACCCCACCAATGAAAAAACAGTACTAGGTGCTTTTTTTTGTCTGTCTGAAAAAACAATACAACTTTATATGCTACAGTCCCACATAGTCCACTACTTACCCATTAACCCTAGGCTGCTGTTTCATTCTTACTCCCTGGAACTGCATTACCTTGGATGACTACTTTTATTTCCTAAGCAAAAGACACAAATTGGAAGATGAGGCAAAAATCCAGACATTCTTTGAAAATCCATACAGTTAAGAGGTATGAGTTCATGTTCAACACAACTCTCCCCGTCAGGAAAGCCGCAATTTAATGAAAAAGTGTACTCTTAATGTATGATATATTTGTGAGCTAACTTGTTCGTGTTCAGTAGGTAGACTGATCATAGTTAGCCTCTTTGTGCATGTGTCTCTCTGTCACACACACACACACACTTCTACTTTCACGCACACAATTCTGCTTTCATGCATGCACTCACTCACTCCTTACTTACCTATTAACACAGGTAATTGCTGTCCCTTTCAAAGGCAACAGCAGTAAATCCATACAGGAGTCCCTCTTCAGCGAAAACACACACACACACACACACACACACACACACACACACACACACACACACACTGATTGTTCAGCGCAAAATAATGGCGTAAACAAACACTGACCCTTTTTTGGCTGAAAAAACAAAACTAGAAGGGTGCTTTGGTGCATGCGCACACAGACATTAGCGTTACAGGTCACGGGAGCGAAAAATACAAAACAAAAAAAGTGTTTTGGGGCATGCGTACATCAATGTTGCAGTTAGAGGTTGAGGGCCACATGGAAGAGCTCCGAGGGTCACAGGTTGGACATTCTAGTCTACTAGCTTTAGAGGTGGTGACATTAGGAATCTAACTGAAACACAGGAGGCTAAATGGATTATTAGATTTAGGGCAGATCAGTATCCAGGCCTCAATGGCAAGGTACCCCTAAAGCCCTTTTTAAAGTCAAAAGGTCTTAGGTAGTAGTATAAACACCTGCATGTAGTTGTGCACGTTATGCATATATTTTAGTACATTTTGTATATGTTTATAGTGAGTGAATTGTGTGTCTTTATATGTATTCATGTGCATATTTCTATTTGTATTTTGTTTGCAATTGTATTTGGATGTTTTTATACTGGGAGGAGTGATACTTTAATTTTTAAAGATTCGGTTTGGCACCTTTTTGTGTATATAATGAGCAGTTGTAAGTGAGGATTTATGGTCTGATGAAGCCCTGCTGGGTGAAAACGAATACTTAACGTGTTCTTTTATCTTAATAAAAGTATGGATGCTGCACTGACTCATTCTATTCTATTTGGATGTGTTTGGACTGTAACAGTTGTGTTTCACTCTGGTACCTGGGTTTTCTGATTACTTTTACAGATCTTTGAGTGTTTACTGTTCATCTCTAGACCATAAGAGCTACTAGCAAAACTACAAATGACAAAATAAATTACAATCTTTAAATTAGTAGATTTGGTTTGATGCATTCAATGGAATTTTATAAGAAAGAATAAAGGCAGTGAATAACAATTTTGTATGAACAACTTATAATATCTTAGTAACCATTCAAGCAAAACACATCAGCCAAGCAGGATTTTCTTCATACAGCTATGAGATTTCATATGAGGCTATGCAGTTCTGTGTTAACCTGAATGTTCAGATATTTAAAGAAATATGAAAATTGCTACAAAAAACAGTACACAAATATTAAATATCTTGTTAGCTGCATGAGACAGGTCAAATGTCAACACAGTTGCATTTGCCATCATGTATGCTTTAAGATAAAATCTTCTAATACCTGGTGTGTAGCATGGTTTTGAAATCATTAATGAAAATATGAACAAGCGATATTTGATGCTAGGAACAAGCAATATTTGACACCTAGAGGCATCAGTAGGAGGTAACTGCAGAAACTCATGGCAGCACACTTAGATGTAAGTACTTAGTGATTCTATAATGGCTGCACACTTAGATGTAAGTACTTAGTGATTCTATAATGGTTAATTAGCTCCTTCCCACAACTGTCACATAAGACTGGAGGTTCCTCTCAGACACTAGTCTCCATGCTACGGTCACTGTTAGAGGAAAATCTTAGTGCCAGACTGGTCTCTGAAACAGAAAAAGATTACCACAACAAAAACCTTCAAGAGTTAAAGTTTTCACATCATAATTCTTAAGGAATACCACAGATGGTCTTTCCCTTAAATATCTGAGTTTGCAGAAATTATCTTTTTCTAGGACTGTTTAAACAATAACACTATCAAACCATACAATACACGATGCAATTAGAAAAATAAATTCTACTCAAATTATGTTAGACAAATCCGGTTTCCCAAAAAGAATACACATACCAGAGTTTTACACACCAAACCAGTTATCACAACCATACAAGAGATTGGGAATGCAGGATTTTGATGGCAAAGAAACATTCCCACCATTTCAAAAGCAAAATATACCCTTGAAAAGTCTATATAAGGCATTACTTATCATTCTTTAGCTATATCTTCAAGTAGGGTGGAACAGTGGTGCAGCGGTTAGCATTGTCTTCTCAAGGTAAGAAGTTCGATTTTCAGCTGGGGTACCTTCTGTGTGGAGTCTGCATGTCCTCCCTGTATTCACATGTATTTCCACCAATTGCTCCGGTTTCCTCCCACATACCCATGACATGCTGCAGGTGGACTGGACATTCTAAATTGGCCCTAGATGCATGTGTGTTGCTTCTGTAGAAAGTTAGGTGCAGGGCTGGCAATTCAACACTGTAAAGACTCTACTGCCACTTGTTCTGTGGACATCAATGATCTGCTGTGGAGACCTCTACTGGGAGCAACCAAAAGAGAATAAGCTCTCAACAAGTTAACAAGTTGCTGCAGATATAAATCACCACTTCAAATTTTCACTGCACTGTCCTAAACTTACTTGACTTTGCTCAAGAAATTAAAACTGGGCCCTTTTCAGCAGAGGCCTGTGGAGAAGAGGTTCCATATTATATATTTTTTGTACAGAAATATGCCAGGAGTAAAAAAAACAGTAGAACTAGACAATTGAACATAGAAGTAAATCTAAGTTTAACAGTTGACCACCATGTTACATACACAATTTAGTACCAGTACCTACAGCATGTAAAGTTACTCATATCTATACATCATTCAGCATTATTTTACATTGTATGTATATTTGTCTTCGTTGACCAGGAAAGCCAAACTGTGTAGAGTCCATTTTCAGTGGATACCCAGGCAAAAATATAAATGTATTGCAGTGGAGTTTAACAGGTGAATTTCAAACAGTTCTTAGAAAGACAACAGTTACATTCCTCATGAAACAAATAATTACAAGACTGACAACAATCAAGTCTACACAGTGGTTCCAGCTGTAAAATCTTGCAGAAGTAAATGGATCATTACTTCAGAAGGGAAACATTATTGTTTAGTGTTCTTTCATTTCAGTAAAGAAAGGTTTCCAAGGAGTAAGACAAAGTTAGTTATGAAATTTTGTAGGAAGGGAGATTTTAGTACTGTATAGGTTTGTAAAAAGTTTGAGAGATATATTGAAGTTATAATGTAGGAGGGGATAGAAGATTTTAGTATTATACATGAAGATAGTGGTAATAGCACAAGACGGACCATGGTATAGGATTGTTTCTATTTAGGCTGCCTATTCCAAATCGGTGTACCTAGAAGGTTTATAACTTAAAAAACAACTCATGCAGGAGGCAAGGGCCTGAATTCCCTACCCACCACCATTTGTAAAAAAATTGCAGATTTTTGCTTCATATTATTCTGTTACTCATAAAATCTGTGGTTTCTGTATTTTTGTTTCCTTACACAGTCAGTAGTGCAGTGGTTGCATCATTGCTTGACAGCTGCAATTTTTCTGATTTGATTCTAGGCTGGGGTGCCTTCTGTGTGGAGTCCGCATGTCCTCCCATCTTACAAAGACATGTCTGGAGTGTTTCTCTCTGGGCATCTGCTGAAAATTGGCTTTTGTTCCAAGTCAGACTTTCAGGGTTAACAAATGTTAAATAAATAAAAATGAAGACATTTGAATTTCAGACTTAATGTTCTTCGGAAAGTACATGGCAACACAAAACCTTTTATTCTAGTAATCTTATAAGTTTATAAGATGGATATTTGAAATCTGTCCCTATTTTGGGACTATATTCCCCCATTATTGGCTTTGTCCAGGCTTTTTGTGCTAAGATTGAGAGCTATGCTGAGAACTGAATTCACTGAAAATGTTTGGGGGCTGTATTCCCCATTACTAGCTTTGTCCAGGTTGTTTTTTTGCTAAGAGGTTGAGAGTTATGGTGAGAACGGAATTCACTAAATGGTAGCCATTTAAGTTTCAGTCTTCCTCTCTTTCACAAAACAGCTGATTCGGCATAGTGGTATGTTGCTCTGACTGCTTTGCACAGGTCCTGGGTTCAAGCCTTGACAGTGAATGTATGGTGGTAACACTGCATTTTATTCTAGCAACTTTCCAACATTATACAAGCAATGATTAAAACGTGTCCCTGGTTTTTAGGCTTTTGCCCCCCCCAAATAAATTTTGGCTTTTTCCAGATTTCTTGTGCTGCACAATTCAGAGATACAGTTGAGTGTCGAGTAAATTTTACAAGGAGCTGAAAGCTGCAGGGGAACACAAGTTTAGTGCTGCTTATTCTGAGTCTGCTTGCATTGTCAATAGCACAACAGGTAGTATACTTGCTTTTGATGCAGAAGGCTGTGGGGTTCTTACTCCCACAGTAGGTAGATGCATTGCTGATACTGTACTGTGTTGTAAAGGGGTCGATGCTGCAGTCCTTTTTGGCAAAAATACCTAGTAACTATGAACCTGTTATCAGTTTGCCATCCATTCCCTATTGCAATATTACTAGATCATCATTTTTTAATGCAACGTAGGCAATTTATTCCTCAAGAGCGACAGGCACTTTATTTGTAGGTGAAACAAGGACATATAAAGTTGTTTGCTAGCAGTAACCTCTTCATTAGTTACAGATTTCTTTAATGTGGAATTATTTAGATGATTTTTACTTCTTCAGAGATTGTGCATATTTACCGATACTGGTGGACTGCAGAAGTTTGAGTAGACTTTTATGATGGAAATGCTCTGAAATGGGCAGTTTTTGTCATTATTGGTGCATGCATTTTGTTTCATTGTTTATTGGAAAAATGTTCAAAACAATAAATTTAAAACACGCTCTAACAACTGTACTGTATTGTACAAGGAACATAATTTAATCCAATCAGGAAGGTGCATCAAAGAGCACATGTATGTTGTGTGTGCAAGTGGCCTATGATTTGAAAACAGCCCAAAGTTAATCGTTATCTGCCACTGGCAAAATGTACTTCGAAATAATGCTGTTTCAATGAATGCGAGTTTCAAGGACAGAGAAGTTTTAATGCTAAGTCTATTTTCATTGTGAGATGGCATTGCTTTGTTTAGCAGATATCTATTGGTGTTTGTGCTGTAAAATGCAAAATAAAATTTTCAAATGAAATCCAAATCATCGCAGACAAAGCAGTATGCACATTACACAGTGTTTGTGGTAAATGGGGTGAAATAACCAAAACATGGGACATTGGAATGGCTGCAGGGGGGAGGCTCCATTCGATCATGATTTTGTGGGGGGGGGGCAGCAAACACAAAGACAGCCCCGGCTGAACTATACCTCTCAACTGTTCATATTTTTGTAGAATGAATAAACAGATTTTTGGTTTGCTCCTCAAAATTTGTGGTTTTCTGGCAAATCATTTAGGAATGAAGTCACTAAATAATGACAGACACTGAGTTTCAGATGTCATAACCTTCAGAAAAAAGCATGCTAAAGTAAGTCGTGTTATTCTATCAACTGTCTTAAGTTTATACAAGAGCAATTTTTAGTACTGTTTGAATGTTCCCACAATATACTTGCCCTTGTCCAGATTTCCTGCATTTGAGAGGTTGAGAGGTATGTGCAAATAAATCGCTTTATAGAATTAGGAATATCCAAACCTCTCAACTGTCCCCAATTTTGGCTCAAAATGTTGCTCTCCCCCTAATAATTCCTCTGCAAAATGGCAATTTTCAAAGAAAATGTGGAAGGTTTACAATTATAAATAACTGTAATGATAAGAGTTATAGATTACTTTTATTTCAGAAATGCATGTCTATTCTCTTATTTTGTCAGCTGCTCAAGTTAACAGTACTATTATAGGTTCATAGGTTCATACTAGGCTATCTGCCCTAGGGCATTTATAAGCCTAGCCAGAGTGTATGTGGCTTACACCACCCCTTAGGATGAGAATACTACGCCCTTTTAGGGTTTAGTTTACTATGCCTCTGTCTAGTAGTGACACAGAGATGACCCCCGGGGTAAACCTACGATCTCCCATCCACTCGTCAAGATTTCTCTTGAAGAGTGTCAGTGAGGGGGTCTGCCTAACATGGACTGGGATTCTGTTCCAGAGTGTAGGGAGCCTCAGGGTTATGAATCTGTCCCTCCAGCACGTTCTATTTATTTCTGTGTTGAGGTTTAAGTCACTTGTTCTCGTGGCTCTGATGGATTTGGATTTTCTAAGGTGGAGCATGTCCATTAATTCAGGATTGGACATGGCCTTGTACATCAGGCACAGATCACCTCTGAGTAGGCGGTATGCGGGCAGCATATGACATATGTTTAAGACCCTTTATCCTCTTGGTGAGGAACTTTTGGGGTCTTTCCAACTGCTGCAGGTGTCGGGTGAGATGCATCCCAAATGGGGCATTGTACTCAATCATTGGCCTGATAAGAGAAGAGTACAGGGGCACAATGACCTCTCGATCTAGATGTGAAACCCTTTCATGATAAGGTGGGCAATATAGAAGGTCTTCCCAACCACTTTGGCAATGTGAGTGTCAAATGAGAAGTTACTGTCAACCTGGGTCCCTAGGTCCCCGATTACCTCTTCCGTACTTAATGGATTACCGCCTATGTGGTAATTTGTCGGTACCTTGTTTTTCCCAAAGGGTATGACTATACATTTTTTGGCATTCAGCTTAAGGCCATGGCTCTGGCACCAATTATCCATTTCTATGAGGCCTCTCTGAAGGATGTTTGTGTCCGCTGGAGTATCAATTATGGCGCCCAGTTTGCAGTCATCTACGAACTTTGTCAGCCACAATCCTCCTATGTTTCCCTGTACCTTGGAAAAATAAATGCCAAACAAGAGGGGTCCCAGGACTGAGCCCTGTGGGACACCGCTTGTGACTGGCTTAGAGTCTGACATAGCTCCAGCAACTCTGACCCTGTGGGTTCTGTCCTTGAGCCAGTTTGCAACCCATCTTGTGACATACGAGTTAAAATATTTAAGCTGGTGAGTTTGTCTATGATGCCCGAGTGGGGTATTGTGTCAAAGGCTTTTGCAAGGTCAAGGTAGGCTGTGTGAACTGCCTTGCCCTCATCAATGGCCTTAGTGACGGTTTCAAAAAAGTCGACCAAGTTCAAAAGGCAGGATCTGCCCTTGACAAAGCCAAATTGGGTAGGATCCAATGTCTGTAGGTCCCCAATGTCTTTGTTTATGAGTTCCATAATGATCCTCTCCATAGCTTTGCAGACCAGGCTCGTCAAGCTTATGGGGCGGTAATTTCCAGGCTCCGTAGAAGCACCGCCTTTGTGAAGTGAGACCACTGTTGCCGTACGCCACTCTTTGGGTACGTATCCTGTAGTAAGGCTAAGCTTTTGGGTACGTATCCTGTAGTAAGGCTAAGATTAAACAGCAGCCTTATGTGTGGGTTTAGTTCCTCTTGGAGTTCATGTAGCACACAGCCCGGGACACCATCCGGTCCCATTGATGCTGTGTTTTTAGCTCTCACCTGGGCATCTGAGATGTTAGGGAGGCTACACTCTGCTGGGATGGTTATTTCTCCTTTTGGGGGGGGAGGGGGAGGAGAAATTTGCACTGAACCTGTCTGCCAGAATGTTGGCAATGTCAGTGGGTTCAGTGTATTTTGTGTCATTTTGGACTAACTCTGAGCATATCTGGGAGTTTCCACCCAGGTTTCTAACATAGCTAAAGAAGGCCTTGTGATTGTCTTTTGTGCCTTTTGTGATTTTTCTCTCAAAGTTGGCCTTGGATGATTTTATGAGTGATCGTAGTTTTTTGCTAGTACTGATCAGAGATGCCTTCCCTTTTAAGGATTTTGCTCTGTCATGTAGTAGCTTCCTCCTCTTGTTGTAAAGTTTGTTTATGGCTGGGGTCCATCAGACCGGGCGCCTGCCTTTGGGGGAATGGGTCTTGGTTTTATTTGGGATTGCATGATCCATGCATTCTTGAAGGTGCCCATAGAAGGCATTTGCAAAAGATTCAGCAGTGTGGGTTGTGGTTTCCACTGGCCCAGGAGCCTTGAAAGATACCACTTCAGTCTTAAGAAGTGTGAAGTTTGCTTTTGAGAAGTTCTTCACTGTGGTCTTTTGTGCAGGGGGTGGGGGCGGGATGTGGATTTCCAGTGAGATTAATTTATGGTCTGATCTTACCAAAGAGGGATGTACTTCCGGTGTGGAACATTTTGTCCCCATGTTTGTGATGATCAGGTCTAGTATATTGTCTCCTCTTGTGGGAATGGTGACCAGTTGTTCCATTGCATTTGAGTTTATGAATTCTAGGAACCTTTGGGCTAGGGTGTTGGGGCTTGAGTAATGTTCCCAGTCTATGTTTGGGTAGTTGAAGTCTCCCAAAATTATGGTATTTGGAGAGACATTCATACTCTCCAGTGTCTTCAGGAAGGCTGTGTAGGGTTCCTGAGTTTGAGAGGGTGGTCTGTAGCATGCTACAAGGCAGTTTTGCCTATGGTTAGTTGCACCTGGATAGTCTCCGATGCTTTGTGCGTTGCCACTAACCTGGAGGTCTGGGTATCTGATGAAAATGGATACTCCCCCTCCTTTTGTGGTTCTGTCCAAGTTTTGGGGCCAGAAAGCATGATATGAGGTAAAACCTGATGGGGTGCTCTCAGGAGCCTTGAACCAGGTTTCAGTCACTGCACAGACATCGATGTTCTCCATACTGAGGAAGGCTTCGAGGGCGTGCATCTTGAGGTTTAGACTTCTGGCATTGAGCAGCATTACCCTTAGTTTTTTTCCACTTGTGTTTTCTAGGGAGGTAGGTTTGTCATTTGAGCCTTGCCTAAAAAAGGCACTATGGGGGTGGCAAGAGCCTTGGCCAATATCCGGAAGCCCAGGGGTGACGGGTGCAAGCCATCCCTTGCGAAGCAGCGTGGCTTGTCAAGCATGTCATCCCAAGCAGACAGACACTGGATCCCCTTAGAATGACACCAGTAATTAAGCCAGTTGTTAAAACTGATCATTTTGTCTTTGTACTGTGGCATCATTCTTAAAAAGCTGTTCCTTCTTCCCAGCTGTATTGTGTGGCAATTTTATATTATTGCATCACATTTTTGGTCCATTTTTCATAAAATTGTGTTTTTTGACAAAATCATTAAAGAGTGAAGTTAGAAAATAATGGCAGACAGTTGAGTTTCAGATTTCATACCCTTCAGAAAATTCATACTAATTGCAAGACCTACTACTACTCTTATCTTTCTAAGTTTATAAGAGCAATATTTAAAAATTGTCCTTATTTTTGGGCCTGTGTCCCACTTCTATGTATGGCTTTGTCCAGATGTTTTGCTCTGAGATTGAGAGGTACGAGTGTCAGAGCCATCACTGTCAGCCAGCGACATTTCAAATTGTGACATACTTGTTGCACCCCACTCCCCCATGTAGTGTCTCTGGATGTGTACAAGCAAGGCAAGGAGCTGTTATGCAGTGCGAGTATTCCCCCATCTAAGGTAGACACATGTACAACAATGGCTTTTCCATCTGCCCTTGATTTTGCAGAATGTTCTGTTTTTTTTTATACTGTTGATTTATGCGTCTTTTATTATTCAGAAAAATGCATGCTGTTGCCATGCCCTGTTGCTCTATGTTTAAGTAGCAATGCTTTAATGACCATCAGGTAAGCTTGTCAGGGATTGTAAAATACGAATAAGCTTTAATAAGCATACTGTTAAAGAATTACCAACAATGAAAGCCTTTTTGTTGTTGCCATGCAGAGAATATTTACATAACTAGATAACGTACAAGCCATAGGTATTGAAATGCATATGACAGAATTTGTAATAAAAGGATAGGATTACAGTATTTTCAGAAGCTCATTACATTTGTTGGAGACTTGCAGTCATCTTTGTCGGCTTTACCTGTAAACTAAACAGAATGCCAATCTATCATGTGTGGTCCATAACCTGTGCAGTAATCCTTTAAGCAATTTGTCTTGAGCTTGTTTCTTGTTTGCTGTTCATTTTTTACATTGATCATGTCTTCTCATGTCTTCCCCATGAAACAAGTAGATACTTGTCAGGCAGCAGGTCTTTTCTGGATAAGAAACATTTTTACAAGTGGGAGTATCACTGAGATTGCCACTTTCAGCAGGTTACTTGGTAATTTTATAAAGCTGAATATAAATTATAATTAGAACTGCAGTGCAAGGAGAAGTGGCTTGAGTTGAGTGCTGCTTGTTTTTTTTTTTTTTTTTTTTTTTTTTATATATACTTTATTTTGACTGGCATTCCAGTAATGTATTTAAAAAGTAATTTTTACATGCCTCACAACCTTTGTGTTTCCATCTAGATATTAAGTAAGCTGTCATGTAGCCAATGCACTGACATTTTTTTCTCTTTGATACTTCATTTTGTCTTAATTGGACTCTCATAATGACGGTTTGGCACCCAGGGCAGCATATTTAAAGTCTCAGTTTTTGTGGTTTTGAGCATAGCTCTACCCCCTTTTAGTTAACCACACCCCCATTGGCCCCACCCATTCATCTGTTTCCTGCAGCCCCCCCCCCCCTTTAATTTGAAGTCACCAGCCACCACTGCATGAGAGGGATAGAGTGGTAGATGGGGACAATTAAAAAAATAAATAAAAAGAAAAAAAGAGCAAGATGAGAAGTGTTAAGGGGGTGAAAAGGGATGCATTAATTCAAATGCAGGATGAGAAAGTGGTTAGGGGTAGAATTATTCAAATAAAGGAGGACAAAAGTTTATGATAAACCAAATTTGAACTATATGGTCAGATTTTATAGTTTTGACATGCTTAAAGACATAGTTGAAATTTTCAATCATTTTCTCTGGCATCATCATCATCATCATCATCATCATCATCGGATAAAAATGTTCCAAAAGTATTTAGTACTTTTTAAACTGAAGTTCGGGTAACTAATGCTCAGTATCCATTTTTTTGCAGTATCTTATCTACAGTAGAAGAAAGGATACCCAAGAATTACAAGAAATTCCTTAAAATACAGTAAAATGCTTAAATTTAGACACTGTTGTGTGTCAACATGAATTCAATATCTTTAAAATAATAAGTAAACGTTCTGCTTTTGACTTCAAGCTTTGGTCCAAAGTTATATTTTACATTTGGAGAAATACCAAGATTAATCTTTGTATCACATATACGAGTTAACTGACAACTAACATGAACCATCTATATCTAAGAAC
The DNA here is from genome assembly GCF_019279795.1 of Protopterus annectens. Classification (NCBI taxonomy): domain Eukaryota; kingdom Metazoa; phylum Chordata; order Ceratodontiformes; family Protopteridae; genus Protopterus; species Protopterus annectens. Next base: position 101,665,637 of record NC_056750.1, on the reverse strand, counting down.
ACCAGAAATTTAATCCATCGGTAAACTGCTCTATTACTTGCAAAATAATTCACTCAAATGTTTAAACATTAATATTTTTGTTAAGAGTTGTCAATACAAAATTTAGAAGGCATATACAATGTTTTAAAATGCCAAATTCTCAATTACAAAAGGAGGAAGTAATTCAGAGTTCAAAACAAAGAAAAGTACGAAATGGTGCAGTGCTCCCTACTAATAAGGGGTAATCACACACAGTTTCCCCAAATGCATTACATGAATATTGCTTTTCTAGCAATCTTCTGCTTGTTGGATGCCACGAACATTATCCACGGAGTCAGGACTGTCTACATATAAATTGGCATGGAGCACAATTTATAATGCGCCACACAGACACACACAGACACACACAGACACACACAGACACACACAGACACACACAGACACACACAGACTATATAGATATATACAATTAGGAGGATTTGTCAGCCAAACTGGAACCAAAAGCCTTTCCTGGTAAGAATCATTTTTTCTACATGCCTGAATGGTCATTTGGTAGGCACTGCCATAAGCTGTTTAGAAATATTAAAAAATAAAAAGAAAAAAACATGCTTTCTGTAAGGGGTTTAGAAATACCTGATAAAGGAGTTCCATAAAAAAAAAGTGTGTAGAGTTTAAGAGGCATACTTTAAAATCAGTAGTGCAAAACAAAACTATTTTAAGTCCAAAGACATCATGCTGCCAATAAAGGTCCATATCAATACAATAGCTTTCCCACATAACATACTACTGTGAGAACTGGATTATAAGGATATGGCTTTGGAAGTCTGGTGTTGGAGAAGATGTTTTCAGAATTCCATGGATTGTAAGAAGATTCAGCTAATACTTAAAAAAATAAATAACTGTAGACTGTTCACTGGAAGAGCTGATAGTAAACCAAACTTGGAATAGTTGGAGCGTATAATGCAGAGAGGAAAGAAACAAGAAAGGGGGCAGCAGAGTTTAGGTCGATGGCCAACATTACTGACATAATAGGATTTACAAAAATTGAAAGCAATACTTTACACACAGACCTGGCACACTAAATTAGTTTCAAGAGTCAGACTGAGTCAGACTTAATTTGGTACAAATCAGGTTCGAGAAATCAGCAACACAGTCCAAAAATGGTCAAATAACACTGTTTATTCCACTGTTTTAAGCGCTTTTCATCAGCCTGATAGCAAACTTCTTCAGAAACAGTAACAGCAGTAAAAAAGCCTTCCTTTTAACTAAAACAGGTGATCAACATTCACCAATTACATTACTACTCTCTGCTTGAACAAGCATAATTTAAAATTAAAGTGAAGACTACTAATAACCAGAAATAGATCATCAAGATAAGTTGGCATATTTAAAAATATAAACACATCAACAACAGCCACAAGATACATATATAAAACCATTGAAAGCTATTTTAAGTAATTCAACCATTACCTAAAGAATATGTGTTTGACAAAGAATGACTCATCTCTTTAAGCTCTTTAGTTTAAGGATACTACTGACTGAGCATGAATCATTCAACCCAGGGAAATTGTAGGCATTCAGCCTCACCTGCCAAGTTAATTCCAGTTGTTCAAGTCTGAGTGGTCTAGGGCCACCCCTACTGTCATACTTGGCTTGATCAATAATAATAAATTTAAACGCATGTCCTTTATTAGAAATAATATGCTTAGCCAATGCGTTCTCTAGTTTACATTTATTAATAGCGTATTTGTGTTCATAAATTCCGTCATGGAGCCTCCACTCCATCTTTCCTGTATAGAAAGCAGAACAGAATGTGCACCTAGCCAAGTAAACTACAAAAGATGAATTACAGTTGAATCTGCCTTTCAATTTATAAGTTAAACCATTAACCTTAAACGAATTGGTGACTTCAATAAGTTTACAGTAATTACAGTTTTGACATTTATTCATCCCAGTATTTCGTACTATTGGGGTGCATTGCTGTTCTAACAAGGTTTTGAGGTTCCTCCCTCTTCTAAATGTCACCCCTAGGGGTCTCACCTACTTTGGCATAAATATTAGGATACATCTTAAACAGGTCCCAATTTTTCTGTAATATGTCCAAACATGAATAACTGTGTGAATCGAATGTAGTAATAAAGGACAGTGTAACATTCTTGTCCTCTAAAGCCGATACTCTACTGGTCGTGTCTAGCTGTTCCATCTACTACATTGTGCAGACTAGACGGTGTTAGTAGTGATTTAACACAGAGTAAAGGAATATATACCCTATCCACTCTCTTAGTGGTAACCTCTTGGATTAGAGCATCCAGGAAGAGCTCTGGGTATCTACGATGCAAAAACATGCTTTTTAAAACAGCACATTCATCATAAAAGTCTTCATCCAGACTGGTTATTCTAGAGGCCCTCACTAACTGTCCCTTAATGACTGACCTCTTTTGGTGGAAGGGATGGCTATTAGTAAAATGAAGGAACGTATGGGAATACGTATTTTTTCTGAATATCCATGCTACATAACTATTGATAGTGTAATTTTTCACTAGACAGATATCCAGATATGCTATATAGTGTCAGTGTTGAATGTGGAGGTGAATTGTAAAAACTGCGTGGTGCTGTTAAAATATTCCAGCACGTGTTCACTATCACGCTCATCTCCATTAATAAGAATGAAGATGTCATCCAGGTATCTCGTATAGAAGACAAAGGAATCACAACGTGTGTTATTATTGAACACATATTGCGATTCCCAGTAAGCCATGAGTGATAGTGAGGGGCTCTGTCTTATGTAGATCGGGACCTTGTTCCATAGCAAGGGAAGTCTTTGCGAAGGGAATCTATCCCTCCAGCATGTTCTAGTCATCGTTGTGCTGAGGTTTATATCCCTAGAGCGTGTAGCTCGAGTGTATTTGGTTTTGCCAAGATGGAGCATGTTCAACAGTTCTGGGTTGGACATGGCTCTGTATGTTACACAGAGATCGCCTCTGAGAAGGTGGTATGCAACAGAGAAAAGCCTTAGTTTTTTCAATTGTGCTGCATAGGACAACTGTCGGAGGCCAGTAATCCTCTTAGTGAGGTACCTCTGTGGTCTCTCCAGCTGCTGGAGATGCCTAGCCAGGTACATTCCAATTGGTGCATTGTACTCGATAATGGGTCTGATGAGGGAAGAGTAGAGGGGCACCACTACATCCTTAGATCTTGATGCAAATGCTTTTGTGATCAGATGGGTCACAAAGAAGGATTTTCTAACCACCTTGGCAACATGGTTATCAAAGGAAAACTGACTATCTACTTGCATCCCTAGATGCCTTATTACTACTTCAGATTTCAGGGGGTTACCTCCTATGTGGTAGTTCGTGGGTACTCTGTTTTTTCCAAAGGGGATTACTACACATTTTTTAGCATTTAGCTTGAGACCATGGCTTTGACACCATGCCTCAGTCTCATTAAGGCCATTCTGGAGGATATCCATGTCAGCTGGAGACTATTATAGCACCCAGTTTGCAGTCATCCGCAAACTTGGTCAGCCACAGCCCTTTCGTGCTTGCCTGTACTTCTGATTAGTATATGCCAAACAGGAGGGGCCCCAGGACAGAGCCCTGAGGAACACCACTCATTACTGGTCTGGATTCTGACATAGATCTCGCTACTCTTACTTTGTGGGATCTGTCTGAGAGCCAGTTTGTGATCCATCTTGTGAAGTAAGGGTTTATGCCCAGGTTGGTGAGTTTCTCAATAATAACTGAATGGGGAATGGTGTCAAATGCTTTGGCAAGGTCAAGGTAAGCCGCGTGTACCTCCTTTCCCTTCTCTATAACCTGAGTAACTGTCTCAAAGAAGTCCACCAGGTTCAGGAGGCATGATCTGCCCTTGATGAAGCCAAACTGTGTGGGGTCGGTGTTTGGAGGTTCCCAATCTCTCCATTTACGAGTTCCATAATGATTCGCTCCATTGCTTTACAGATCAGACTGGTCAGGCTTATTGGTCGGTAGTTCCCAGGGTCAGTTCTGGGCCCACCCTTGTGCAGCAGAACCACCATTGCTGTGCACCATTCTATGGGCACATATCCTGTCGAGAGGCTGAGACTGAACAGGGTATTCAGATGCGGGGTTAATTCATTTTTGTAGCTCGCGTATGACACAGCCCTGGACACCATCTGGTCCTATGAAGGCAGTGTTTTTAGCTTTAGATAGAGCCTTATTAACCAATGTGGCAGTAATAATTGGAGTTACACAATCCCCTGGAATAGTAATAGGCCCTGTAGGTGGTGAGGGGAGGGGGGGAGAAAAATTTGCACTGAACCATCAGCCAAGATGTTGGCAATGTCAGTGGGGTCAGTGTATTTTGTTCCATTTTGTACTAGCTCAGAACAGACCTGAGCATTGCCATTTAGATTTTTGATGTAACCATAGAAGACCTTATGGTTATCCTTGGCAATTTTCTTTTTGAAATTGGCTTTAGTTGACTTGATGAGGGCCCTCAATTTCTTACTAATGCTGATCAGGGATGATTTTTCTACTTGAGATTTGGCCTTTTTTTTTATAAGTCTCCTCCTTTTATTGATTAGTTTGCTCAAGGCCAGTGTCCACCAGACTGGTTTCTTCTTGCTTGAGGAAGGAGTCTTGGTTTTATTTGGGATAGCATGGTCCATGCAATCCTAAAGATGTATATAAAGTGCCTTGGTGTAGGATTCTGCATCCTGGATATCATTATCCTTCTGCAAGGGGATAGTGAAGCTTTCCACTTCTGATGCAAGTAGTTTGAAGTTTGCTTTGGAAAGGTTTTTTTACGATGGTTTCTTTGATGGGGGAGGTAGAGGGGTGAGGACGTCCAGGGTTATCAGTTTCTGGTGTGATCTGATCAGAGAGGGAGTGATAACGGGTGTGGTACAATGGGCGCCCATATTTGTGATGACTAAATCCAATATGTTGTCCCCTCTAGTGGAAGAGCATACCAGTTGTTCAAGGGCATTTGAATTTATAAATTCTATGAACCGCTGGGCATAGGAGTTCGAACTTTGGTAGTTCGCCCAGCCTATACCAGGGTAGTTGAAATCACCCAAAGTTATGGTGTTGGGTAGGACCTTTATATTTTCCAATGCCTCAAGGAATACTGAGTGAGCATCTTGGGACATGGTGGGTGATCTATAAGAGGCTATGGCTTGAAATGTGGTTTTGCCTGCTGATAGTTGCACATGGATGATCTCTGGGGCATCATACTGTGCCACTAACCTGGAGATGTGGGTATCCTTGATGAATATGGATACACCTCCGCCCTTTGTACTGTGATCTGGTAACTGAGGCCGGAAGACAGGATATGAATTGTAACCTGGTAGTGCTGGGGTGCTCTCTGGAGCCTTGAACCAGGTTTCTGTCACTGCACAAACATTGATTTTCTCCATACTGAGGAGTGCCTCGAATGCATGCATTTTGAGGTTGAGACTTCTGGCGTTGAGTAGCATTACCCTTAGTTTTTGGTTACCTGTGCTGGTTACAGTGGTTGGTTTGTCCTCTGAGCCTTGCCTAAAAAAGGCACTATGGGGACGGCAAGAGCCTTGGCCAGTATTCGAAATCCTAGGGGTGACAGGTGCAAACCATCTCTGGCGAAACAGCGAGGCTTGTTTATCATGTCATCCCAGACACTGGATCCCCTTAGAAACCAGAAGCTTAGTCAATTGTTGAAATTGATCATTTTGTCTTTGTATTGTGGTATAATTCTACATGAAGGTAGTATGCTACTCAAGGTCAGGGTCATACCAGCTTGGGCTACATGATCAGAGAGCTCCTCAAGGTCGCTTTTCATGTAGTCCAGGAGGTACGTCTCAGATCATTCACACCAACATGCACAGTGACAGCATCATACTTGTACTGGAGTGACCCAAGTGCCTGTGTTATGTGGCAGATCCTAGCACCTGACAGGCAGCTGACAGTAATCTTCTCCTTGTTCAGCCTGGTGAGTGGAACATGTGTGTGTCTTACTATAGAGTCTCCTATTACTAGCGTGTTGGGTATGGTGTTTTGCCTTAGGGGCTGTCATGAGGCACACTGCTGAGGTGAATTATGCATTTTCTGGCTTGTGTTTGGAGGTGCAGGTTGCTTGCTTGTCTGCTTTGGAGGGTACTGTTTCTTTTTCAGATTGGTACCTAGTGCCTCCGAATATGTTTTTGTGTATTTATGTGTATGTTTTGCAGATCCATGTGTGACTGGTGGTGTGATGCTAGTGTGTCTCTTCTCCTCTTGACTGTCTGTTACAGTCATGGGTTGGAGCGCTTAGCCTCCAGTCTTGCTGTGTATTTGCATCTCTCACAAGTGATTGTGTCTAGAGGTAAGAGGAGAGGGTTGTCTGTATATATGAGGCAGTTGTGACATTGCCTCAGGATGCCCAATTCCACCAGATGAACTGGAGAGTACACCTGAAGCTGACCACTGGACATGCTTGGAAAAGTAAATTTCACTTGTCTTGCGGACAATCAAGGGTCTTATGCTGTATTACAATAGTGCTGTCTAGGAGATTTGGACAAGTGCTGATTTGGGTTATGCAAGTGCTGCAATGAGTTGAGGCTTACCTAGTTCTAAGGGAAAATTTGCAGCACAGACTTTGTGAAGCCAGGAATAGTATACCCCAGCTAACAGACACTGCTCTGTACGCAAGACCGTGCAAAAAGAGAGAGTTGCAGGGTTTTAAGAGAGAGCGATCAAGCAGTTTGGAATTGACCCAAAAAGGCCAATAAAACTACAGTTTCTAGGCAATTCATTGCAAATCTATGTAGAGAGCATTATTTGGCTCAAACATGGATACATGCAGTATTTACTAATATACTGATAAATTAATTCCACAATAGCCATTAAGGAAACAGTCTCCAACACAGGTTTTTACTGACCAAGTACTTCCATTATTTTATTTAACTAGAACTTCAAAAAAAAAAAAACACGTACAAACTGGAGTTGGCAAACAGTATCACGTAATCATAGGATTCAATTCAACCAATGATACTAACCTTAGGATCTTGCTAATTTTCTTAAAGACATACATCTAACAATTAAAATGACACAACGTGCATTTAAAATAACACAAAATGTATTCTGATCATTTAATTTATATCATACGCCTGATACAGACTATAATAGCAATTTCATCTCACAGCCTTAATGCCAAAAGAAAACATTTAATGTTTATGGATTCATCGAGACCAGGTGGTTTGTCAGCACAGAGCCTTATTTGCCAAGTAGACTCACAGCAATCCAGCTTACATTGTAACTGCCAAATTCTAGCTGGACATTGTAACTGCCAAATTCTAGCTGGACATTGCAACTGCCAAAGTCATTCATGCTTACTAAGTCAAGCACAAAAAAAATGGAATTTTCTGAAGCATTAACAGTATCTTTCTTTGTTACAGTTTCCCCTACATAAAGGCGTGGGCATGAATCACAGGCTGCTAGCTAAACTACCCCTTGTGAATTACAGCTGCATCTAGCTCCAGCCAAAAGTTGGAAATGCAGTGCCCTCATGTGTACATTCAGTGTGTTCAATGCAAATCAGAACTGCTTACACTTGCATGTGCCAAAGGAATTTGGTGTGTCAGGTGGTCCCTTATGGTCAATTTTTAGTACGAAAAATCACATTTCAACTTTTTTTGTAAGTGAATGCAGGACTTCCAACTAAGATCTTGCATAATTCCACATTTCCCTAAGATGACTTTCAGTTCTGCTTGTGTCCCTGATCATTAACATATCAGTAGAAAATGGAAGTGGGAAAGCTCTGCTGTACTTCTCTACCAAATTAAGGGAGGTGACTGGCTCTCTGCTGTCCAAATCTACTATTGACTGAGGTTTCCTCAGAATAGGTCTCGCTTTATTTGATTTTAGTGAGCGTACCGCCACGATGATGGTCATTAACCAGTTTGCATCACAGCTTTTCTGCAGGAAAAGTGCTTTTAAAATTTTGACTTCCTTATCATACAGTTTCATTACTGGTGAGCCTACTGAGTCGGATGAACTGCCCCTTTACTAACCCTTTCTTCATATGGTATGGGGGCAGACTTCTTTTATGCAAGTATTGATTCACAAAGGTTTCTTTTCTTAAAACTTTACTGACAAACTCAATGGCAGGTTCTTCTAAGGAAATTGAAGTCCAAATAGTCAGACATGACTTTTAGAAATGAAGTGCTGGAATTGATTAAATCCAATAGTTGATGCAATTCCCCTTCAGTTCCTCTCCAAAGCAAAATGAGGTCTTTAATAAATCTCCCATAGAAAAATCACCTTCTCAGAGTGTGGGATTTTAACTGCACCTGCTCCCACAAGGCCACGACAAAATTTGCAAATACAGGGGCCACTCTGGAACCCATGACCACTCCAGAAATTAAATTTGTTCGTAGTATTTGCCTTAAAATGCTAATTTTCTAGGACAACCTCCAAGATGAGTGCTGTCTTAACCATGCTCTTGACAAATTCTGAAAATTTACTGACACAACATCTTACAAATTAAATTCCCGTTTCCTGTTTTTGAAATGCTGGATTGAGTAGACTCAAAAAAAAAAAAAAAATGAAATGGCTTCCATTTTGTAGTGGTCAGTGGCAACTACTTGTCTGAAGGATGATGAACCTTGTCTTTATGGATCTTTGGAATTCACAAGATCCTAGTCATTTTTAGCTGATCAGTTCTTAAAAAAAATGTACAAATTTTATGGCTGTAGTCCCCTTGACACAGCAAATTGAAAAGGATATCAATGACTGCCTTCTCAGACATATGACAGAAAACTAAACTTACAGTTTGTATTATACAACATCCCCCAATTCTGCCAGAAACAAAGCACATTTACAATAAGCACATGTAACTCATTTATTAACAATACCATACAGGTCAGCCATGATGTACATGAACAGGACCCAAGAAAAAAGCCGAACCAAAAAAAAAAAAAAAGTGCATAAACCTGACTTTTGATGAAAGAGAATCTTTAAGAGAACTTTCCTCCAAAAAGAAATGCGTATGATGAGAGAAATAAAGGAGGTACGATTGTGTTAAAGAACTATAAGGATTACAATCTGGCTATTAATAGTCTTTTGGCTGATTAAATAAACTAGGAGGAAATTACGGTGGAAGAGATTAACAGGAGCTTTGCGCACATTGATGCAATCCTTTTTGGATTTGCTGTGTCAAGGGAACTACAACCATAAAATTTATACATTTGAAAATTGATCAGCCAAAAATGGCTAGGATCTTGGGAATTCTGAAGATCCACTAAGACAGGGTTCATCCACCCTTCAGACCAATAGTTGCTGCTGACAACTACAAAATGGAAGCCATTTCAGGATTTTTAGATCATCTGCTCAACCCAGTGGTTCAAGAAATCTGAATTTTTTTCTTAAAGACTATTCGCACTTAATTCCAGCAAGTGAAAATGACCAATTTAGATGACAGTTATGGTTTCACAACCTTTGGTGTAGGGTCTTTGTATACTTGTATCCAGCAGGAATTGGATTTGTAAGAGGTTACCTTAGTAAAGTAAGTTTTCAGAATTTGAAAACATGATTAACAATGTGCATCTCATTACAGGTTGTCCTAGAAAATAAACTTTTTTACATTTCAAGGTAAAATACTACAAACAAATTTCTGGAGTGGCCCTGATATTTGAAAATGTGTTCATGGACTGGTGGGAGTAGGTGCACTTAAAATCCCACACTCTTTTTGAGAGGGTGGTTTTCTACAGGAGATTTAATGACTACCGTGTTTCGGCTTGGAGAGGAACTGAAGGGGAATTGCATCAACTACTGGATTTCATCAATTCCATCACTTCATTCACATTGAATAGGGCTATAGAAAAACTATTTGGACATCACAATCTTCCTAAAAGAAGGTGCTATTGAGTTTTGCCAGTAAAATTTTCAGAAAAGAAACCTTTGCGAATCAATACTTGCATAAAAAGAAGTCTACTCTCCTACTATATGAAGAATGGGATTGTAAACACAGTTCATCCGACTCAGTAGGCTTACCAGTAATGAAAGTGTGTACGATGAGAAAGTTTAATTTTTTAAAACCAATTGTCCTGCAGAAAGGCTGTGATGTAGACTGGTTGATGAAAATCATTATGAAGGTACGCTCACTAAGATCGAATACAGCAAGGCCTATTCTGAGGAAACATCACTCAACAGCAGATGTGGACACCAGAGAGCCAGTCACTGCCCTTAATAATTTGCTAGAGAAATAGAACACAACTTTCCCACTTCCGGTTACTACTGATATGTTTGCGATCAGGGACATTTTCACGAAGAACTGGAAAGTCATCTTGGGAAACATGGAATTATGCAAGATCTTAGGTGGACATCCTGCGTTCACTTACAAATGAAGTTGAAATGTGAAATCTTTACTGGAAGTTGAGCATAAGGGACCAAATGACACGCAGACTTCTTTCCGATCATACAAGTGCAGCAAGTGTAATCAGTGCCGATTTATATCAAATACTTTGAATGTACACCAGGGCACTGAATTCTCACCTTTGGGCTAGAACCAGGTACAGTTGTAATTTAAACATTTGGTGAAGAAATCAGGTCAAAAATCCAACAGAAAGCAGGGCACTTAGAATTAACTCTGTCATTTAGGAAGAAAGGAACAATTCTGAGTATGAAAGTTACAGACAGTGTAATTCAGTCTATTTCAGTTTATTAGCACTGTTATTTGAGACAGTAAGATTTGATTTTGGTATTGACATCTACCTCCACTGTACATGAAACATTCTTAACTGAACTACAGCATATACAGGCTTTTTATTCTGAAAAGTACAAAAAATTGCCACATAGGGTGGCTTTTTCTAGTACCTCAGCAGGGACTTGGAACAATGCAGAATTAGGCTTAAATGTAGCAAGAGCTGTAGTACACATCAGTTATCGACAGAAAAGCAAGATCACCAATGCTAGAAGTAAAGATTCAGTTAACCTGTAACCATGGAGACTGGTAGATGTCAGATAACTGTAGTTTCTTTTTGCTCGAGAGCTATTAAAAGTAGGTGTGACTAACACTGTACCCTGTACTACTTGTTTGGTTTGACGTGTTCTCAGGTTGGGGAGATGGGGAATTTATTCCTATCTTCCTTTTTAAAATTCTAAAACTCTAAAAACGTAAGGTATGTTTCTGTGTGTGTGTGTGTGGGGGGGGGGGGAGAAAGTGTAATACATGAAAATTGTACTCTATTCTTTGATTTTTTTTTTTGTCAAATGCTTGAGTTCTGGTTAACTGAGCGTTTACTGTACTTTTTTTTCTCCACCCCCCCCCCCCATGTTGCTTTTAATATAAATGAAATGTAGTTAACTGCATAGGTTGTTCAGAGCATAACAGTATTCTATTTAGTTTAAGTAAATGTGTTTCAATTATCTAAAATATTCTTCAAAAGTTAAAATATTTGTAAAACAGATGTGGCTTACAGTTAAAGCATGCAAAGCTGTATTCAAGCAAATTAATGATGTTATATGAATCATTTCAACCTGAAGTTTCAAATTTAAGTTATGCTTTCAAATAAATATATAACAGTAGCAAATTTCAATGTATGTTTTTATCTGTATTCAGATGTTTAGTACGATTAACTATCACTTTTTCTAAATTCCAGTCAAGTTTCAAAATGATATTCATATTTAGTTATTTTACATGTTTAGTTTATTTTTAATTTATTTAACATTTGTCTACCGGGAAAGTCCGACTGGGGCAGGAAACCATTTTCAGCAGAGGCGTGGGGAGAAAAGCTCCAAATGACACATGAAAGTTAAGACAATTGACATGAACAAGACAAAAAAATATATAATAAAAAAAAAGTATTAAAGCACTCATTAATAATAACTCAATACTAAACATACAGGGAGATGCAATAATAAATACAAAAGTACAGAGGGGTAGATAAAATGATACAACATATACTAAATTAAAGTACAGACACACACACACTAGGAATATGGTAAAGAATGAGGATCAGAACATTAGATGCAAGTACATGCTCAGAAGGATGGGAATGTTAAGGGTGTAGAAATATGGAAAGTCAGTCTAATATGCTAGTGGTTAGTAGATGAAATTCCTGTTTTAGGGACTAAAAGGAAAGCCCCTAGAGAATGAATGGAGTTCACCTGTTTGGGAAAGTGCAGGGGCAGGTCCTCCATTTCTTTTGTTTGGAATGTAGACTGTTAGGAGTTGTTTGTTTTCAGAGTGGAGGGATCTTGCAGATTTGAGGGCTGGGCAGTTATCAGGTGTATATATAATTTTATATGCAGAAGCCAGCTGTACTAGGCTTATATGTTGTGCGAGTTCGGGCCAATTTAGTTCTTGCAGAAATAGGCAGTGGTGGGAATGGCAGCAGTAACCTGTGGCAAATTTGGCAATTTTATGGTAGCAGGATTGGAGCTTGTTTTAAGAGAAACTTGGAAATTGGTGTATAAGGGAGCTGCATACAAGAGTGAAGGGAAACAAATAGGTGTTGGTAAGGGTTTTTCTGATGGAGCTATCCAAGAAAGTTTGTCTGTAGAGAGTTCATAGTTTGATGTGTGTTTTTTTTATACTATTGCAGATAGTTTGTTACCTATGGTTACACCTAGAAGCTTAGCTGTGGGAACCGTTTTAACTTCTGTGTTATCCTGTCAGAATATTTTAAAGTTAGACGACACTGGTTATGTCAAGAAAAGCAGGAGATTTTTTTTTTTTTTTTTTTTTTTTAGGATTTAAAAGTAGATGGGCTTCTCTGAGTGTTTTGGGTGAGTTGCTGGAGTTGTATGTTACTGGAGGAGGAAATTATGGTGGTCTCATCTGCATATTGGATAATGGAGCTAAGGGGTGTTGAGCTGTGAAGGTTATTGGTGAAAACATTGAAGAGTAATGGTCCAAGTATGGGCCCTTGTACCACAGTTATGTTGGTTTGAAATTGGGATAATTTATTTTGCCATTTGACACACTGTTTATGGTTGGATAGGTAGCTTGCAGACCATTGGAGGGATGGTGAGGTGCAGCCTGTAATGGATAGCTGATGAAGTTTGTTGTGGGACACTGTGTCAAATGCCTTTGGTAGGTCTAGTAGTAAGACAGAAGTGATATTACTAGAGTCAATGGATTTGGACACAGTGTCCATGAATGAGATCAGAGCAGTGGTGGTGCTGTGTGATGGGCAAAAACCATGTTGGGTAGGGGTAATTTTTTGGACGAGGTGATACAACAGTTGTTATGCACGCATTTTTTCCAGGAGTTTAGAAAGAGGAGAGAGGTCAATAATTGGATAGTTCAACATTAAGTATAATACATTTCGGAATGGAAATATAACAGAGTATGGAATATTACAACATGCATATGTAATTAGAACAAACTTTGCAGAAATTACATCACACCTCACATTATCAGTCATTAGTTTTAAGGGTAAAATGACAATTATTTGCAACAGGCTTATCAAGATAAGTTACCTAAAGAGCAAGTAACAATTAATATATTAAAGACATGACAGATCAGGTTTAATTTTGTTACAGAATACAGTTCACATAACTTTATGTGCAATATCATTATGTAAAGACACTGATAAGATATGCAAAGGTATTTATCTGAAATGCAGAAAGCACAGATTTTAGTAAATATATTTCTACTATTACAGCACATATATTATTACCAGGTTATTTGAGACAGAGATCTAAAATGCAGACATCTTTCACAGCTAGGGTTGCCACCTTTTCAAATGCCCAAAGTGGGACATTTTTGGTACAAATGTCAGATCTTGCAGGGGAAAACATACAAAGGCCAGTACAAAAGGACAGAACTTCACTTTTTTGCCTAAATAAAAGCTTATTCTTAAAGCATTTTAGTTGCTTATTCTGTTTCTTATAACAGTTAGATGTTTCATATACGTAATAACTGTTTTATGCAACTATTACATAAAATATAGGAAATATAATTTCCTAAAATCCCAGGACATTTGCCATTTTTTTCAATTTTTTTGCAGGACACAGCTGCCCAAAGAGGGACTGTCCCTCGCAAAGTGGCACAAGTGGTAACCCTATTCACAGCACAAAGATACATTAAAGCAGACCTACATATTTTAGGTGCACTTTCAAAAGAAAGTAAGGTTTCAGTGAAGGATATAAATGAAATAACCTTCAGTCGAGAATACAGGTAAGAATAAAAATGGGCTAACAGAAAGTGTAATACATCAAGTACAAACGACTCGTTTAGATGGTACAAGGTTTGGGAACCAAAGCTAAAGAGGCAGAACGAACGTGTAGGACATTTTTAGGGCTTTGGTATTGCTAGGAGAGATACTTCAAATGCAGAAGTCAGTTCAGACTAATGTGCAGAGTGAAGTCAGGTTAAAATATTCAGCATTTCAGAAACAAAAAGCGGGCAGTTAGTATAACTTCTGCCATTCTGGAGGAAAGGAACAATTCTGAGTACAGAAGCTATGACAGTATAATTCAGTCTGTCTCAGTTTTTCATCCCCATTTGAGACAGTAAGATTTGATTCACATATTGACATTTGCCTCCACTCTTTGCTGCTACTACATAACAGAGCACCTTTACCAGATGTGGTATGCAGACATATTCTGAAAGGTACAAGATTTGGTATATAAGAGAGAAACAGATATTTGGCACTTAGATCTGGGTAAGTAACAGATAAAAGTAGCACTTCAATCATTTCCAGTATTCTATAGTTCTTTCCATTCTAACACAGATATTCATTCCAAAAACTAAGACTATGCTCTGCATCCCTCTCTCATGTCAGTAAATTTAGCAGCATGTGTGCTTCAGGATAATTCTATAAATGCAACATCTTCTCCAAAGGTGCTATCTTGATAGCAGCTAAGAAACTAAATACCTTTGTAAATGGACAAACACTTAAAGCCTGCTGTTCTTTGGTTGTGAAATATCAAAATCTCTCTCCAGTGCTGTCCTGGCTTATTCATCCTTTAAGACTTACTTATCTTTCCATTTCAGCAACTACACACATTTCTGAAACTATGGTATCTCAGTAAATTAATAGTTGGAAGGGATTTCTTCACCTCTGGCCCCACAAGATATAGAGTAGCATCTGGATGGGACCACTGAAAAACAAATTATGCATCCTTTAGTCATATTACAAGTTTATTTGTTTATCGGGAAAGTTGGACTTGGAACAAAGCCAATTTTCAGTGGAGGCCTGAGCAGAAACACTCCAGATGTATGTCTTTGTAACATGGGAGGAAACTCACACGGATACAGGGAGGACATGCAGACTCCACAAAGAAGGCATCAAGCCGAGAATCGAACCAGAGAACCTCTTGCAGTGAGGTGACAATGCAACCACTGTGCCACCCAGTTAGTTCACAGAAGTTTTCTTTTAGCACAGAATTTGCTGTATTGACTTATAATTTAAATGTACACCATCTGGCCACAACTGAAAAACAGTACCATAGGAAGGATGGGGCAAAAGGGGTAAGCTTCCCCATGTGCCAGCTTGCAACGAGCGCAAAAAAAGTCAAACAACTTTTAGATTTGTATCACATCTTAAAATTAAATAAATTCACTATTTTGCTTATTTCTTCTCCAGTTTCTGGTTCTTAACAGCAAATCCAGCAATCCTGTGTGCTTCATATAAGCAAGTATTCGCCCATTGTTATGTTTTATGTAAGGGACGAGCCTCAGACACTATCCCAAAACATTGAGAAGTCTGACTGGCATGCAGAGTGTAATGACATTGTAAAGCAACTACGTTATAAAAAAAGTAACCTTCTGAATTACAAAACAAGTTTTAAAAAAGTCAGTGACTTCATAGATTAATTTTACTTTTTAAAATTTCAGTAGTGATCATTCAGTAACGGAAAACAAAATAGCACTTTATTTCTTTTTTTTTTTTTTTTTAATAAAGGATGGGTCACATGACTGGCAGTCTGGGACATGTTTAACTCCACAATTGAGAACCTTGACCACAAACTGGACTGACTGGATGTGGAACGGGACAATAAGTTGTTAAAGTTATTTATATCAAGCAATTAAACAAGCACCACATGTAATGAAAGCAATGCACAATACAAAGTGGCTAAATATGTCCTTTTGGTTTGAACAGCCAGCTCTCTGCAACTGAAGAGTCTCCTCCACTTTAAGGGATAAGGAGAAAGCACGGTTATGGGACTCGGGGTGGGGGGGGGGCACACTTGTAAGACTAGAGGTAGGAGAATGCTTTTCCCACAAGGAGGGTGGGTGCAATGGACAAATAAGCCAGGAAGTGTGTGTGTGTGTGTGTGTGTGTGTGTGTGTGTGTGTGTGTGTGTGTGTGTGTGTGTGTGTGTTTTTTTTAAACCCTTAACTTTACAGGTTTTGTCACTGGAGGGGGTGCCAAATGAAGGTATTAGCGCAGGCTCCTTATGGTCTAGCTACAACTTCATTGAGAACTGAAGATTCAACATATTTTTAGCAGGAAACACTATCAAATTGACATGCATAATATAGCCACTCATATCACAGATCTTACCCCACTATCTGGCTTTCTGTATCAGATTAAATGTACAATTCATGAGAGAGTCATACACCACCAATCCAAGCCTATCCGTATTCTATAAAACACTCACAGTCCTTACAAATGTCTTAAATACCGACAATTTGCCTCTAGTGAGCACCACCTCCTATTCTGGTACCTATTTCGTCTAATATGGTTTTGTACTGTTGCTATTCTCAGTGTATCTTTAGCAAATCAATATTTTGCACTGCACTCCAGGCTGGCCTGAAATCAGTCTATGTAGATCAGTGTTTACTCCAGACAAGAAATTCTAATAAATTCCTACAGTAAATCTTTGAGAAGAAAACAGCATCACTGGTGCAGAATGTGGTTCAATTAACATCATCATCAGTACAGTACATGGCCACTTACATTAGGAGTGAGCAAATGTATTGGAATTTCACCCCTGGTGTACGTATGCTTATAGATAGTCATTCCACGTAAGGCCTTATACTGAAAGCAAGTCTTTCAGAATCAAGGCAGACTTGCACTGAGAATAACCATTTTGGAATCTATCCTTTTGTGTATGATGGTCAATTTTATATGGTTTTATTCTCTACCAATTATAAGCATTTTTCCCCAACACATTGATATTTTTATATTTGTAAGAAGTGTGTAGAAAACCAAGTTTTCAAACTTCCAGATGTATTTGGCATGTGCAGTACCCTGCTCAAATATAAAAAGGTTTCCAGGCACACAAAATGAGATATACCTGTGGTTCTACGGAGCTAAAATGCATACAGTGAGGACAGATCAGTATGTGAGTGGCCTACACAGAGAACAAGAGACAATGTCATATAAATTGTGCCCAAGTTTCAAGGATGTATAAAACAGAAACACATTCATATATGCAGATCGTACACAAGACAGGAGCACACATCAAAAGCACAACAAATATATACATTACACACACACACACACACACTTTTAACTGTTACACTTTTAACTGTTATTGTTACGCAGGACAGAACTGCTCAAAAGAAAGGATAAACATAATAGAGATAGACCGTTTAAGCAAATTTCTTGATGGTTCCAGGAAATCAGAAAATCTGCAGAAGACCCATGAGAAAACATGGAGCAGAGAGACAAAACATGCAAATTAAAAATAGAACGTAACTAGAAATGAGAAATTAACCACTTCCTGATCTTTGGGCAGTGAAACAGAAGCAACAGAACCAACACCGCAACACATAGTTTGATAATAAAGTTATACCTGATCAAAAGTACAAACTTTCACATTCAGTTACAAATAGTAGGATATAAAATGTTATCATTCTACATTAGGTAAACTAGATAAAATTTATACTGCTGTAAGAAGAGATCAGTCATCAAGATACAGAATACAAATGTGAGAGTGCACAGATGCAGAATCCTCCTTAAAGCATATATATACATACACATATACATACAAAGAAAAAATGCTTCTAAAAGGTGAGCATCTCTTCTCCTGTGTATCTTATTTAAATAATATAGTATATTAATTGGATACACTATAAAATATATCAAAGGGGTGTATGGCAGGGAGGCATCCAAGGCAAGTTTTCTTAACGTGGTTGGGTAACTAAAGTGAACTCTGGTTTCAATTGAGGTTATTCAGGATTATTAAGCAACATTAGGTTCAGTTTAGCCATCTCTTATTCCATTCCTTCTTTCTCTGGCAACATACATCATAGGATTATAAGATCATTTTTCATTGGTTATGCAAAACCAAGACATGCCTGCTTTATCCTCAGCCAACATTTTCAGGATTTTAAGCCTTTCTTTGGAACAGATTACTCAGGGAGGAGCACCTCCCATGTTTTCCAACACAATTCTGAACCATTCCAAATGGACATGCCTGCTTTATCCTCAACCAACATTTTCAGGATTTTAAGCCTTTCTTTGGAACAGATTACTCAGGGAGGAGCACCTCCCATGTTTTCCAACACAATTCTGAACCGTTCCAAATGGACATGCCTGCTTTATCCTCAACCAACATTTTCAGGATTTTAAGCCTTTCTTTGGAACAGATTACTCAGGGAGGAGCACCTCCCAGGTTTTCCACCACAATTCTGAACCGTTCCAAATGGACTGACTTTCTAATACTCAAACAGTTGTAAACAGATTAACGGAGAAAGACAGGCATAAACAACTACAGGTAACACAGGTTATAAAATGAAGGACATCTACAAGACAGAAGAATGCCTTCAAAAAATCTTGCACATGCACACTGAACAAAAGATAATGCAGCAACCTTTACAAAGACGCATTACAAGAGCATGCAACAGCCTGGTCAGTTGCATGTACATAACTGCTGGCCAAGTGCAAGAAATATTCACAGATGCAGTTGCATGTACATAACTGCTGGCCAAGTGCAAGAAATATCCACAGATGCACTACAAATGCCGTATATTTAAACAAAAATTCGTAGACAAATATTTGATTATCAAACACTGTGTAAACTGACAGTAGGTTCTGCCAATGAAAAGAGAAACATTATTCTGACTCTTGATATTTAACTATGCAGTTAGGTGATGTCAACTCCAGGTAAAATGAAATGTTTCTATTTGCTTTTGCTCTTACAGATCCCATTATTCTAGCTAAGGTGGTAGGACATCATCTAACACAAATTTAAAGGGGTCTGCCCACTCTGAGAAAGGGGAAAATTGTTGTATGCTACAGATTATCGTTTGTTGTGGTGCCAGACAAATCTGAAGGGTGGAAAGCCACCTGCCTTGGGAAAATGGGCAGTTTAGTAAAATAAGAGCAATGTTTCTGTGTCACTACTACCTTCAGTACAACTTTTGAAGCACTTATTTTGCACAACATACATTGAATGGTGTCTCAGAAAACTAAGGGTATTGCAGCATTACAGAACTCTTCCTGTATTAAAATATATTATTTTTAAGTTGGCTCTCAACCACTCGGGGACAATCAGAGACACTCAAAATAGTAATACTATTAACTTGAAACATTCACAGGATAAGCGAATGTGAATAAATACATACACGTTTTCTGAAGTACAAGAAGTCTATATCTCTAAAAATACTGTATCTTTTATGAAGTGAAATTAACTTTTTTTTGTCTAAAAGTCACCAGTATTAGAAGGGATTAAAAGGGACTGGTCTAACATTTGGAGTGAATCAGGGACGAGCGGTGTGTGTTTGTAACTGAAGGCCTAAGTTACTGACATGGGGGAGAAACTAGCGCAAATGAAGCTGCACCGTTTTCTGTAACTGCCACACAACTCCGAGTCCGATTCCCGATAGTGCGATCCCAAACTAAAACTTTAGTTGAAATTTACGGTATATTGAAAAATTTAGTGGGAAACAAGCACTCACGCTTCCCACCTCTAACTCTATTACCCTTGCTCCTTCTAAAATATAGACTTCGGGACTGCTCGAGACTGCTAAACCTTGGAGAAAACTTAATTATCTAAGTTAGAGAAACTTCGCACTTAGTATTTCCCCCGTGGCTGCACTTTTAATTTCCATCCAAGGGCAGCCAAACAGCCCTTGGACTCGCAGGCAGGCAGGCAGGCCGCCCCCCCCCCAAAAAAAAGAAAAAAAGTCTTACCCTGGTGCAATTAAATACAGTCTACATAAAGTATACTGATCTGACGTCTTCATTCACTCGTTAAGAAGACGGTCAATTAAGAAACTTAGTAAAGGCAGCTAACGTCCAATTTCTCTTTCTCAAGGAAAATTACATTCATTCCATTTGCGTTTTTAAACACATCCAACTCCTTGCACAGGTGTCCCACCGTACCCAATGCGCTGCACCCTTTACCTTTCCAGGAGTACCAAATTATCCAAGTAGAACTACTTACAGGGTTGCCGTTTCATGATAAAACCAAGTTGAAACACACCGTCAGTAATTCCCAATCTATCTAGACACCAAACGCTGGTAACAATTCAGGTTGCTCTTGTGGTGTACTACTACATCAGCTGGAAACGCCTAGCAGGTCCAGCTCCCTCACCTCGGACTGTGCACTTAGCTCGGGCTGTGTCTTGCTCAGATTCTGAGGACACTTCCTGTAGACTACCTGTAGGTGTAACCAGGTATTCATTCCACGTTCTAAAAAATTAATATGCAAAGCAGAGCTTTTCCAGCAGTTAGTGCATGTCGGCCTCTTTTAACATCTTTGCGCAAATATTGGACAAAGTCAAAAAATAATGGAGAGGGGAGAGGCAAAAACGCAGAAGTAGGGACTGGGTTTAAGTATTGATTTGATAAACTTAGAAAATTGATAGCATAACAGGTTTTGTATTAGCGTGGATTTTCTGAAGGATATGTACTAGGAAACTTCAAAAGTTTTGTCATTATTTGGTGCCTTCAATCCTCAGTGATTTTCCAGGAAACCACACATTTTATGAGGAGCACACCAAAAATATGAGGCAAAAATCTGGTTATACAGCAAAATTCTGGATAGTTCAATTGTGATGTATAAATGTTTCAGTTTCAGATACGTAATGAATAATGAAATGGTGTTAAATTAGAGCCAGCTCATAAAACTGCATCAAAAGTTCTGAAGAATATTGTTTTTCCTCTATTCTTAATGTTTTACATGGAAGCATTCTTGTAAATATTGTATATTTGTTTGTTGTGATGGTTAGTGATATTAGTTAGTAGTCTTTTGTTTTTTGTTTTTTGTTTTTCTTCTAAAAAATTTTTTTTCTTGTTTTTAGTTGTGTATGAAAATAATTTATTTATTTTATTTTATTTTACATTTGTTAACCGGGAGAGTCCGACTGGATACATGTCCATTTTCAGCGGCGGCCCGGGGAGAAAAGCTCCAAGTACATAACAGACATATGAACAAGATAGTTGAGTTCTAAATACAATATAAAGATACATCACATCTTGGGAAAAAAAACAACAGCAGCAAATAAAAAAAAAACATAGGTCAGTTACAAAGGCGAGGCGCCTTGTTAAAAAGCGGTTAAGGATAGTGAGGTAAGAGAAGGGTAAATGATAGTGGTTAATCAGGTTTGGAACAGGGACATTGCCAGAGAGTTTTGAGATGGGGTTTAAGCTTTTTTGAATTGTAGGAGTGAAGGTTCTGAGGTGAGCATGGTCGGTAGGGAGTTCCACATTTTACCTACAAAGTTTGAGAATAGAGAATCCCCAGCAGAATTATTGGCTTTGGTAGTTTGAGCTAAGATCTTATTGGAGGAGCGTAAAGATTGCAGGTTAATATAGGGGTGAATGATGTTTTTCAGAGCTGGTGTTTTCTCTGGGTGATACAGTATCTGGTGAGCCATTTTGAGTTGGTTGAAATGGAGTTGGCTGGAAAACTCTAACCACCCTAGTTGCTTCAAGTTAGTGCAGTGGTGCGTTCTAAAGGTGGAATTTGTGGCAAATCTAGCTATGTGATTGTAACAAGAAGCAAGTTTGTTAAGGGTTGTCTTGTTTAGGTTTGTAAAGAGGGGAGGCATAGAAAAGAGTTGATAGTAGGTGTGTGCTGGCAATTGTAATTTTAGCGTGAGGAGTGAGAAAGTGTTTTACTTTATAGAGAGCCAAGCTTTTATTGACAGTTTTGATGGTAAGATTGAAATGGGTGTCAAATTTAAGGGAGTTATCAATGGTAACACCTAATAGCTTTGTGTGAGCTTCTGGTGATATAGTGATTCCATTGGAGGATGTAATAGAGAAGGTGGGGGGAAGAGTCTTGTTAGTGGGTGAGAAAGTAAGTAGTTTTGTTTTGTTGGGGTTGAGAACTAGTTGTCGACTTGAGAACCATTTTTCTATTAGGTTGAAGGTGTCTTGGGTTGAAGCAGTGAGGTCTGCCAGGTTGGAGGCAGTGCTGATGATAGTCGAATCATCTGCATATTGAATGTATGTGGCATGGGGGTGATTGTGGGCAGGTCATTAACAAAGATGGTGAAGAGAAGAGGGCCAAGAATAGATCCTTGGGGAACTCCAAGTGTAACAGGTAGGCATGTAGATAATTTGTCCTGCCATAGAACAGCCTGTTGCCTATTGGACAGGTAGGATTGGAACCATTTCAGCGTGGAATTGCTGAGTGATAGTTTTTTTAATGTATGGAGGAGTTGAATGTGGTTCACCATATCAAAGGCCTTGGAGAGGTCTAAGAAAAGAGCAGATGATAGTTTATTACTGTTTCTGAAGTTATTGATGGTATTAGAAAAGGATAGTAGGGCTGATGTGGTACTGTGATTTGGCCTGAAGCCATGTTGGGAGTTGGCTAGAATTTTATTTTTGGTGAGGTGTTCCATCAGTTGTTTGTGGACACACTTTTCCATAATTTTGGCCAGGGGTGAGAGTATAGCTATAGGTCTGTAGTTCATAGGTTCATAGGTTCATAGGTTTATACTAGGCTATCTGCCCTAAGGCATTTATTATATGAAAAATACTGTGCCCATTAGTTTGTTGTGCCTCTGTCCAGCAGTGACACAGAGATGATTCAGGGTAAACCTACGATCTCCCATCCACAGGTCTAGATTTCTCTTGAACAGGGTGCTCTGCCTCACATGGACGGGATTTTATTCCACAGCATAGGAGTCTCTGAGTGATAAATCTATCCCTCCAGCATGTCCTATTTATATCCGTGCTAAGGTTTAAGTCGCTTGCTCTAGTGGTTTTGGTGGATTTGGATTTTTGAGGTGGAGCATGTCCATTAATTCCGGGTTGGACATGGCCTTGTATGTCAGGCACATGTCACCTCTGTGAATAGAGCTGGAGTTTCTTCAATCTGGCAGCATATGACAGATTTTGAGTCCCTTTATCCTTTTGGTGAGGAACTTTGGGGTCTCCAATTGCTGCAGATGTCAGGTGAGATACATCCCGAATGGGGCATTGTACTCTATCATTGGTCTGATAAGTGAAGAGTACAGGGGAACAATAACCTCACTAGATCTGGATGTGAATCCCTTCATGATCAGGTGGGCAATGTAGAAGGTCTTTCTAACCACTTTAGCAATGTGAGTGTCAAAAGAAAGGCCACTGTCAACCTGGGTCCCCAGGTCCCTGATAACCTCTTCTGTGCTTAGTGGATTGCCACCTATATGGTAGCTTGGGGTTACCTTGTTTTTCCCGAAGGGTATGACTATACATTTTTTGGTGTTTAACTTCAGGCCATGGCTCTAGCACCAGCTATCTGTTTCCGTGAGTCCCTTCTGGAGGATATCCGTGTCTGATGCACTTTCCACTATGGAGTTTGCAGTCGTCTGCAAACTTTGTCAGCCAAAGTCCTCCTATGTTGGCCTGTACCTCTGAGAGTAGATGCCAAACAATAGGGGGCCAAGGACCGAGCCCTGTGGGACACCACTTGTGACCGGCTTGGAGTCTGACACAGCGCCAGCAACTCTAACCCTGTGGGTTCTGTCCTTAAGCCAGTTTGCAACCCATCTTGTGACATATGGGTTTACATTTAAGCTGGTAGTTTTTCTACAAGCAAGGTCAAGGTAGGCTGTATGGACTGCCTTTCCCTCATCAATGGCCTTGGTGACTGTTTGAAGAAGTCGACCAAGTTCAAAAGGCATGATCTTCCCTTGACAAAGCTGGGTGGGTCCAATGTCTGCAAGTCCCCTATATCTTTGTTTATGAGCTCCATTATGATCCTCCATAGCTTTGCAGACTAGACTTGTTGCTTATGGGGGTAATTACCAGGGTGTGGGACAACAGTTGCATCCTGTGGTAAGGCTGAGATTAAACAGCTGCGGTTTAATTCCTCATTGGGACACCATCCGTCCCATTGATGGTGTGTTTATAGCTTTAGAGAGAGCAGCTTTCACCTGCACATTTGAGAAGTCCGGGAGGCTACACTCGGCTGGGATAGTTATCTCTCCTTTAGGGGGGTGAAGTTTGCACTGAACCTGTCTGTCAGTATGTTGGCAATGTCTGTGGGTTCAGTGATTTTTGTATCATTTTGGACTAATTCTGAGCATATCTGGGAGTTTCCACCCAGGTTCCTAACATAGCTGAAAAAGGCCTTATGATTGTCCTTTGAATCCATGGCAATTTTTCTCAAAATTGGCCTTAGTTGGTTTTATGAGTGCTCGTATTTTTTACTAATAATGATCAGGGTGACTTCCCTTTTATGGATTTTGTTCTATCATGTAATAGCTTTCTCCTCTTATTGTAAAGTTTGTTAATGGCTGGGGTCCACCAGACTGGACGTTGCCCTTTGTGGAAAGAGTCTTGGTTTTATTTGGGATTGCCTGATCCATGCAGTCCTGGAGGTGTTCATAGAAGGCATTTGTAAGGGCTTCCGCAGCTTGGGTTGTGGTTTCCACTGGCTCAGGGGCCTTGAAGTATATCACACCAGTCTTGAGTAGTGTGAAGTTTGCTTTAGAGAAGTTCTTCACTATGGTCTGTTTTGTTTGGGGTGGGGGCGGGATGTGGATTTCCAGTGAGATTAGTTTATGATCAGATCTCACCAATGAGGGATATACTTCAGGTGTGGAGCATTTTGTCCCCATGTTTGTGACAATGAGATCTAGTATATTTTCTCCTCTCGTGGGAACAGTGACTAGCTGTTCCATGGCATTTGAATTTATGAACTCCAGGAACCGTTGGGCTAGAAAGTTAGGGCTTGAGTAATGTTCCCAGTCTCTAGTGAGCTACCACCTTTATGGAGAGGAATAATGTGGAGAGGAAAATAATATAACAATAAAGATTTATTATGGAAAAAAAAAAAGTTCTGAAGAATGTTTACTATCTTGTAGCCCTCCAATTAAGGGCATCTATTCTAATAATTCTGGAATATGTGGTGCCAGACAGTTCAACTCTCATGATAGCACAAATTTTTGCTTCAGATTCAGCCTCACTCCTTTTAGATTTACTGGATTTCACCACACGGATCTCTTGAAAGGCAAAGTGAAGCCAGCAAGCCTATAGAAAATCTTCCTATGACTAAGTATATAAAATGCGATACCTGAAAGCTCATCTGTTCAGGGGAAAACAAAAAGTGCTCTTCCTTTTTTAACCCAGGCCAGTGTTGTTATTTTTAAGGTCAAGAGGTATGTTGCCTTTTAAAGTCCTTATTTAGAGTTCATGCATAATGAAATAGATATTCACATGTAGTCAAGACCGGCCTTTGGTCAACTGATGCCCTAGGCAAAAGGTCTCCACAGCGCCCCCAACACCACCCTGTGCCCCCATCTTAGTCTACCTATTCCATCCAGATTACTGAAAAAGCACCCCTGCTAGATCGGTGCCCTAGGCGACCTCCTAGTTGCCCTATGCTGAAGGCCAGCATGTAGTGAGATATAGAAGCACTGGACTGTAGTGCACAAATCAAACATTTATAACAGGATGTGAGGTACGGGCAACAGACTGCAATTAATTGTTAGCATAACAAAATCTCATGGCTTCACCTACTGTTTGCGTCTTGGTACCCCTTCAGATGTATAGTGCTATCAGATAAGCAATAACTGTTCTATATCACTACACTTCCATATGCTATTAAACTCAAGTAAAACAAAAGTGCACTAAGAATTAAAAAAATATATGGCAAGTCAGTTGAGCAGTGCATAACAGAGAGGGCATTACTAGGAAATAATGACCTTCCCAGAAAAAGAATAACACATGGCTCCACTCAACACACATCTTTTAGTTGTGACTTATGGGGAACATTCCTTTTATGAGTTTTAATAATTCCATGGTTTATGTTATTCCACTTTGAAAGGGTCTGTGTCACACATTCATTTTTTAAGATTTTTTGAGAAATATTTGTGGTAAATGATATAGAGTCATAATAAAATAACTTTTTTGTAAGTAGCTGGGCATGCAGCAACATTCTGGACAGTTAAGAGGTATAAATGTTTTAGCTTCAAATATATAATGGAAAATGAAGCATTACTTTTTAGCCATTCTATTAGCTTCCCAAATAAAGCTAGTGGTAAGTGCTCCATGTTTTGCCATTTACTCCACTTTAAGGGAGGTACCCTGGGATTCAGAAACATGTGTATCATGATCATCATAAGTTTGCCTAGTAGCATGAGCTACCCTGAAGACAGTTAATTAGATAATTGGAATTTCATGAGACAAGCCATCAGTAATTAGAAAGCCCATCCAGGTGGCCATCCAAATAGAGAGGAAGAGATTCCTGCAACTAGGGCCATTCATGGTATGAAGAGAACTGGCAGGAAAGTAGCAGTCTAGAGTTTAAAAATGTGCACAAGTGCACATAGTAATACTACAGGAAGGCTTGCTGGCCTCATTAAAGGGCATACAGCAGTCTTAATACCTAGGTTTGATCTTCAAAATGGGTAGAAATGGGTTTCTAGTAAAGTAGGAATGGGAGTGCACCAAGCAAGGAACACACACAAGGAATATGGCAAGGTATACATGTGAGTGGGCTGGGGAGGAGGAGACAGAAGGGTATACTCATGTGTATCTATCTATCCATCTATCTATATACGTGTGTGTATAATTATTTTAAGCAAGCATATGGAAGGATCTAAGGGTAAGGTATGGAGTGAAAAGAGAGTGGTTTGAAAGCAGTGGCATACAAACAGACAAAAAACACAGACACACTTGATGGGTGGATATATCACCTGTCATAGCAGTATGCAGATGTATAGTAAGCATGCTTTGCATATGCTTTACTTATGTTACTATGACACATCCAAAACAGCTGTCACTGCCTGCCTGCATTATAACCTGTCCCTATATTAAGATGTGCAGGCATGTGTGAAGTGTTACAGGTCCCATTAACTGGAATGTATGAGCAGGTATGATGAGGTGGGGCATGTCACTCTTTTACACAAAAGGTCTTGTCATCTGTGTGGAGTACCACATCTGTAGAACTCCTATAAATACCATACGGGAAGTGTCAAGCAATAACAAACATAAAGCCATATGCCAATACAAACGTAGGTTTGCATGGAGGAAAGGAACAAAAAGAATGACATCTGTTGCGGTGAAGCATTGGAAAGTGTTGCACATGGGATTTCTTCCACCAATCACTATCAGGTCTCAACAAAAATAAGAGTGTAAGACTGCAACAAAAGCACACATACAAAAGCTGCTACCCACAATAACTGCCCATCCATGACAAACACCCACACCTGTTTCCCCCCAATTGTTACTCAAGCATCATCCTCTAAAAAAAAGTTGTACTGTGCCTAATGCAGTCTACTCAGGTGTTGCATGCAACCACAGATATCCACTACAACAGGGTCGATAGGACCATCTCAGTAGGAAAAACATCAGTGTCAGTTTAAGCTATCATATGTTATAGGAAACAAAACAAAGGTCAAAGAATCCAACCAATTCAGGATGTGGAATTTTAGAACTCATTTTGAAGATCATTAGGCAGGAGGAGAGAAGAAAGGCATGATACTTCTGTTACCAGCAAGTTCTGTGTTTTGTTTTCCTGTTCTAATGGATGTAGGCTCATCAAGCTGTTATACCTATAAAATTGTTATAACTGTCACTGCACAGCTATCTTTTTATTTGAATCAACCTAAATCTTCACACAATATTTATAGTAAGTAACAGGCAGCAATCCACGTAATAGTACATTTTCAGGTACATTTCTGGTGGTGTACACACATAACTGACAGCTGTATTAATCAGTGCTTATGAATACGTCAAAATATACACACTCCTTGACCTGGATAGCTGTTCCATTCTCCTCTAGTAAAGGAGGGTGTTCTCAGAAAATTTTTCCTGAGCTGCAAGACAAAAACAAAACACAGAGATCATAACATAAAAGCTCACTGCAATCATATAAATATCAAGACAAATTACAGGGCATTCAACTATAAATAGTACTTAAAATGCATCTCAAGGGCCCAGGGTCTGATCTATTCTTCCCACTGCCTAGGGTGGTCGGGATTGTGAAGAAAATGAAAGCAAGGTCATCTGTGTTACCATTTCTGATAGGAGATTTGTGTATATTCTCAGATTAATTTGTATGCCAGCATGCCTAATTGTGAAAATGTGAATATGTTTTTTTAAATATTGAGTATTTCCCTGTTCAAACAGGATGTTTAAATAATCTGTCAGTGTTTTGATACATTTCTAATTGCGCTTGAGAGGAAGACTCTAAAGTACAAACTGTGGAGAATCAGATGAACAGTAAGCAATGTCGTTAGAATGTTCCTGGTTGCTATGTGACCTTTTTCAAACAACCGATTGTTATTATTTTTTTTTTAAATTAGACAGTTAAGACTATCAAGTACTGTGCAGTTTGTCAGGTACTGAGCAGTTTGTGAAGAGCAGCTTTTTGTGAAGAGTTGCAGTTACTGTGCTCTGCAGTGATACCCAAAGAAAAGAGAACTCACCAAAAACTGTAAGCCTGCCTTCACCTTGCTGTTATATGTTAGATTCTCTAGTTAGATTAGGAACACTTAGTTATTCAGATAGAGTTTTTCTAAAATGCTGGACTTCTGTCCTACAGTTTAATTTTACATTTCTGGTGATTGAATTCTGGTGTTTATTGGAAGTTATTGAATTACATTCTTGTAGTCATTTTACGTATTATTAAATGTTTTTCATTAATTTACATTGTGGCTGGAAATCAGTGTGTTCTTCAGAGATTAGAGAGTTCTTATACCTGTTTGATACTCCCCAGGTGACCTCAAAGACCCGGTCATAGCTATCATTTATTTTGATATTTAATTTTCATAACTGTACACCCCTTTAGAAGACTATGAAGGCACTCTGATTGGTGGCAGCATTACCAAATTAATTTTGGGAAGGGACACAGCTGGAAATCTGTGTCAGGCTTTCCCAGAAGTGTTTGGGTGTGTGAAATTTAATTTAAGTGTGAGTGTATCAGAGGTCTTAAACTGGAACACATTCATCTGAAGAGTGTAATAAGGAGTTACATTAGGGTGAACAGAAGTATACAGTCCATTCCTGGATTATTGAGCATGTTCTTGTTGTGCTCTTAGGGGAAAACTGTTAAATATTACTCCTGTTTAAGTGACAGTCTCACATTGGAGTCAGTAGTGAGGATTTAAGCTCCTTGGTTACTGACCCAGGATAGTAAGGGACAACAGATTTATTGTTGGCAGTCTGTTGGGGTATTGGCCGGACATCACAGGGATTATACTAGCATGCATTTTATATTGAGTACCCTTGTATAAGTCCCCAGACAGGCATTCCTGGTTATCACCATACAGCATGTTGATAAAAATAATACTTTCCTTTTGCCCTAAATGAGAGCCCTGCCACCATTAGTGTCTTGAGAAACTTTGACCATTCAACAGGTGACTTTCCAGAGAATTATGGTAGTCCTCTTGTGACCATGCACACTGAATTTTGTGGCATGTGACATGCCACATTGGACTGCTAGTTAGTATGACCAGTCAACATGCCACCATTCCTTAACACACAATTAGATGGTATAGCATGACGGTGTTAGGGTTTGAATTTTGTCATGTAAAGTGTCTACCAACTTAATGCTATCTACCTTTGACATCTGGGCTTCAGATACAGAGGACATTGGCACAAGGTATGTTTTCTATTATTTTCCATACCACTAGATTAAGTAGTAGAAGTTTAATCACTGGGCTGAAGCTGTTTTGAAAGTTCTTATGTAGTTTGTATGATTTCTTTTGGGATTTTCACAGGTTCTGTGTTATCTGGGTCCTCTGTATATAGCTGTCTCATTTCAAGGGAACTGTCCAGCTCTGTTGATAATAGCAGCCAAATCCTGACATGGTCAGGGATCAATATTTATTTTTATTTATTTATTTGACATTTGTTTACGGGGGAGGTCAGACTGGACTAGTAGCCCATTTTCAGCGGAGGCCCGGGGAGAAAAGCTCCACGTATAAAAAATACAAGTTTAAAAAAAGTTTAAAACAATACAGCTTTTAGATAAACAATCAGAGACAGGTACAATCATTACAGTAGTTATAGGATCGATACTTAAGCCAACTGCTTGATTTCACAGAATTAAATAACACAGACATACTAGGATATATAAAGTTAGTTTTCAGAAGTCAATATCCCAGTGTTGCACTCAGACAATGTGATGTTCACCTCCTCACCCAATTTCAGGTTCAAAGCTTCTGTGTTGGCCTTACCTACCGTGCAATCACACGATGGCACACAAGGACAGGAAGATGCAGATAGATCTATCTGAGGTGGATGTCTTCACCTGCGGTGCACTCCACACACCAAAACAATTTCAGTGCTGCTATTCTTGTTCTGCACTACTTCCAACCATATACACCATATACCAGCTTTCAAAGTACTCAAACCGACCATTACTTTTCTGCTTTTCAGTCTTACTCAGCTTGGATACCACACGTTATGAAATATAATCTCCTTTTTTTTACCAAAAAACTTTACTCATCCACTACAAAGCAAATCACATTCCTCGTTAAATCACAAAGACTCAAAACCAGCACTAGAAAAGCATCAAAGTTTCTCTCAACCTCCTTTCAAATTATTTCTCTCAAGGTGCCCTTCAAACTTCCGGAGACATACACCCAAACCTAGGCCCCCACTATGACAACTATTAACTCTAACTCTCCACCCCCACCCACAGTGAAACCCCCAACACTAAGTCATTATTAATATCAACATTCATAGCATTTCTAATAAAATAATTACATTTCATGCCTGGGTTGCTTCACATTCTGTGACATTATACCTATTGCCAAAACGTGGTTCAAGCCACATATTAAATATAGCACTTTTCTTCCTCTTGGATATCACACATCATTTAATCCAATCAAACAAACAAAAGAGTTGTATTTTACTCTCCTTATTTAGCTATAAAATCATACCCTTGCAAATTACCTGGCTTTGCTAATTCAGAAATCCTAGTCAGTCTCTTTAAACTAAACCAGAATAAATCTCCATGCCTAGTCTTTATATAAAATAATGTCTCTATAAAAGATGATATCCTTTCCTGACTTAAAACTAACATGAACAAACCAAACACACGCTCGAGGGACTAAGTGCACGGTCCAAACCAACGCAAAAGGGTAAATCCAAAAACGGACCAGCACATCGGTATAGCAGCAAAATTTAATTTATTGCAGAAAAGAAAGTCATTAATAATGGCTAACAAACAAGCAACCGGTTTCGGCTGTACATAGCCTTCTTCAGTGCTAAAAGCAAATGTTGAATAGTTAAGCAGCTCTCAACATCATGGTGTTATATAGAGAGACATTTAAAGGCACATGACAGAAATAAGTAATGACTGGATAATGTAAACATATCTTAAATAGTAACTAATGATTATAGTAATAATAATACAAATAAAAATCACCAAAATAAACTCATGAACATATGAAATGTTAAAAATCCAAAACAAAATACATAAGGAAGTAGGTTGACATATTATTCTATTTCATTAAGGCCAGGTTTGAACAAAGCCTCTAACCTGGTTATCCACATATTTTCCATGTTATTAAGTTTAGTATGCCAACCTGCTTTAAAGTTCCTATGCATTTGGATTTTGTCTATAATAACAAATTTAAAAACAGCAGTGGGATGATTAATGGTGTGTTTATAGAGGGCATTAGACAATCAGTGGTTTCTAATAGCACTAAGGTGTTCACTAATCCTCAATTTGATTGGCCTGGACGTTTGACCCACATAAAAAGAGAAACAGGTACATGTGGCCAAATAAATGACCCAATCCGAACTGCAATTCCCAAAGATGTTAATATCATATACCTGTGATGTATTTTTACTTGAAAATTCCTTAGTTTTGAGGATATGTTGGCAGGCACTACAATGTCCACAAGGAAAACACCCCACCAAAGGATCACCAAATAAGGTGGTTTGGACATTAGTCACTGGTGTATATCTCTTGTAGTGAGTGAAACGAGAATGTATAGTGCGACCCCTATGGTATGAGAAGGCACATTTATCTGGTAGTATGTCATTCAGAAGTTCATGAGATTTTAGTATGTCCCAATGTCTGTTAATAATTTCCCTGAATCTGAATGTGTTGTTTCCGAAAGTGGTTACCAACCTAATCGGCTGCACAGAATTTGATTTGTCATCATGCTACAAATGTTGGTATTGTAATAAGCTTGAGCGTGCCATCTGACTAGTCTGATCAATGGTTTGAGAGATATGATACTTAGAATATCCACGGCTGAAAAGCCTATTTGACAGATCTTGTGCACAAACTTGATGTTGTTCTTCTGAAGAACATATGCATTTCATACGCAAAAATTGGGATTTTGGAATGTTTCGGATGATGTGGCAGGGGTGAGAGCTTGTTGTATGTAGCAATGTGTTATATTGTGGAAACTTCCTATGAACAGTAGTGGCCAATGTGTGATCTTCCAATCTAGAGATGACAACATCCAAAAAAACAATCTCCTGATATTCTATGTTTAAAGTGAATTGTATATCAAAAGGATTGTTGTTAAGATACCTGACAAAATCAAACACATGGTCCTGATCCCCATGCCACACCATCCAACAGTCATCTAGATATCTTCTCCAGATGTCCAAATGATTTATATATAGATTATGATGTGCATCATATATAAATGTTTGCTCAAAAAATCCCATAAATAAATCAGCATATATGGGGGCAAAGGAAGCCCCCATTGCCGTACCTTTGATCTGCCAATATGGATGTCCATCAAAGTAAAAAATGTTTTTACACAGCACATATTCAGTAAGTTTGACAAAAAAATTATTGAAACCAGTGGAATATAATCCAGATTTGTCCAACCAATAAGAGATGGCAGCAATGCCAGCATCATGGGGGATGCTCGTGTATAAAGATGAAACATCTAGGGTACATAACCACCAATCAGCTTCCAATTGTGAATCTTGAATGATGTTGAGAAATTCCGTGGTGTCTTGTATCCTTGATCTAACATTAGACAGTAATGGTTTTAAATAATACGTATGGAAAGCGAATAGTGGTTCAGTTAAAGAGCCTCTCCCAGAGACAATAGGTCTACCTGGAGGATTAGTAGAGTGTTTATGGATTTTAGGAAGAAGGTATAGATATTGCGGCGTAGGTTCCACCACTTTAAGTTGTTTGCCAACCTGTTTACTAATGATACCTTCTTCAATCGCTAAATCCAACAAAGAGTCTATCTGTGCTTTGAAATTAGGTGTGGGATCCACAACCATCTGGATATAATAGCAAGCATCAGACAGCTGTCTGTAAGCCTCAGCCTTATATTTGCTATGATCCATAACAACAATACCTCCCCCTTGTCTGCTGGAGTGATGACAATATCATGATTAAGTTGAAGTTCAGTAAGAGCAGATCTCTCTGCTTGAGTAAGGTTATTTGTGGTAGGTTGGTATATTGTGGAAAAATGTAAATCTTTGATGACACATTCCTTAAAGATAGAAACATGTTTATCCATAGGTGGTGTAAATTCTGATTTGCCAAATTTGAAACCAGTAGATCTTTGAGTAGTGTCATGATCTGAAAAAAATATCTTAAGATTTACCAATCTACAAAAATCATTAACATCTTGTAACAAACCGTATTCAGAAACAGGTGAAGTGGGGACAAAATTAAGACCTTTATTTAGTACTTGGTAATGTACAGGTGATAATTCAAAGGATGAAATATTGTGTACATTGTTCACTGTTTCACAATCTGTTGTAATAGAACCTGTAAACTGGATGTTCCTGTATCTGTTTCTATGCTTTCTGCCTCCCCTGCGTGTCTTACATCTAAAGGGACAGGCCGTTTTCTCTTGGCAGCTGGGGACACCTGGCGTGAAGGGACATCATAGTCTGTAACAGAGGAAGTTTCATCCTCTGATGTACCACTAAGGGTAGATTCTGTCCTTCTTAATATTGATCTAGGCCTCTTTCTACCATAATTGCTTTTATTAGCTCTATCTGTGAACCTGACATTCTTGGATGTAACAAACGGTTTACCTTTGTCGTAATCCGATCTGTCAAATAGGCTTTTCAACCATGGATATTCTAAGTATCATATCTCTCAAACCATTGATCAGACTAGTCAGATGGCATGCTCAAGCTTAGTACAATACCAACATTTGAAGCATGATGACAAATCAAATTCTGTGCAGCCGATTAGGTTGGTAACCACTTTCAGAAACAACACATTCAGATTCAGGGAAATTATTAACAGACATTGGGACATACTAAAATCTCATGAACTTCTGAATGACATACTACCAGATAAATGTGCCTTCTCATACCATAGGGATCGCACTATACATTCTCGTTTCACTCACTACAAGAGATATACACCAGTGACTAATGTCCAAACCACCTTATTTGGTGATCCTTTGGTAGGGTGTTTTCCTTGTGGACATTGTAGTGCCTGGCAACATAGCCTCAAAACTAAGGAATTTTCAAGTAAAAATACATCACAGGTATACAATATTAACATCTTTGGGAATTGTGGTTCAGATTGGGTCATTTATTTGGCCACATGTACCTGTTCCTCTTTTTATGTGGGTCAAACATCCAGGCCAATCAAATTGAGGATTAGTGAACACCTTAGTGCTATTAGAAACCACCGATTGTCTAATGCCCTCTATAAACACACCATTAATCATCCCACTGCTGTTTTTAAATTTGTTATTATAGACAAAATCCAA
This sequence comes from Protopterus annectens, assembly GCF_019279795.1. NCBI lineage: Eukaryota > Metazoa > Chordata > Ceratodontiformes > Protopteridae > Protopterus > Protopterus annectens. The sequence continues at coordinate 101,630,699 of NC_056750.1, read as the reverse complement.
ATGCATAGGAACTTTAAAGCAGGTTGGCATACTAAACTTAATAACATGGAAAATATGTGGATAACCAGGTTAGGGGCTTTGTTCAAACCTGGCCTTAATGAAATAGAATAATATGTCAACCTACTTCCTTATGTATTTTGTTTTGGATTTTTAACACATATGTTCATGAGTTTATTTTGGTGATTTTGATTTGTATTATTATTACTATAATCATTAGTTACTATTTAAGATATGTTTACATTATCCAGTCATTACTTATTTCTGTCATGTGCCTTTAAATGTCTCTCTATATAACACCATGATGTTGGGAGCTGCTTAACTATTCAACATTTGCTTTTTAGCACTGAAGAAGGCTTTGTACAGCCGAAACCGGTTTGCTTGCTTGTTAGCCATTATTAATGGCTTTCTTTTCTACAATAAATTCAATTTTGCTGCTATACCGATGTGCTGGTCCGTTATTAAAACTAACATCACACATGAAATCCTCATAGTAGGTGTGATGCCCCACCACTGGACCAGTAATCAAAGAGCCTCAATCCTCAGCACTGGCAACAGTGGGGGACGTACACTGGGAAGTTGATAAGTACACACACAGTATTTCCAGATGCAGCTCACTGCATCAAGTGCAATTTCCCTTAAGAGCACACAGAGACTACAGTCAGTCCAGGGCTGGTTTCTCCCTCTTTCTCCAGATCCCCAATAAGAATCCCACTAGCACAGCCTTATAGATGAGATCTCAGGTGATTGACTAAGCCAAGACCTCCAGCACCCTCTCTGTCCAACCAGTGCTTCATGTCCCTGCCCAAGTAGCTCACACACACACACACACACACACACACACACACACACACACACACACACACACACACACACCTGGGAAAGACTGACACAGGTTTACTAGCTATGCCCCCTTCTGCCCAGACTATAAGGTAGTTATTACTACCACCAGTCACTCCTTCCTGATCAGCTACTTTAAGGCACTTAACAAAGGGTGTCCAATCTTACTGTGTAATATTAATATTAACACAAATGGTAGTTTGACCAACAGTAAGGCTATTAGGAGTGGCTAATACAGTGTCACCAAATAAACATGTAAGTACTCTCAAAACATAAATATCTCTACACAGAACAGCCACAATGAAAGCTTTAAATATACTTAATAATAACTAATAAAAGAACAAGACAATACTAAATATATATTCACAGTGACATCAGAGTTCAAAACCACAGGAAATATTTAAAGCAACTTTGCAGGACAGTCTGAAATAAAGAAAAACATCAAAACTAAGCTTTACTATATTCCTGACTGTATCTAAGACAATTACTATAACCTAAGAACTTGGAGCAAGGCAGATGTGGTGAATGGATCTTCTAGTTGTTATCAGGTCCAAGACAGAATGCAGAATGCTCTGTCTCACTAAGAGACTTCTCAAATTAATATCTAAAATATTACTTCTGGGTTAGTTTGCAGAATTACATCATTTCTTGTCATCTGACTGCTAGTTCCCAGGCCAAACAACCATTTATGAAGCTGGCAGTATCTAGCATCTTCCTGTAAAAATGCATAGACCAGGACTTCTCCTCAGATCTCTGGCAGATGCTGGAAGTCATAAAACAATTGCATTCTTTCATGCTTTCAAGACTAGTAATTACTTCACCCTAAAGACAATAAAGAAAGTTTCCTGGTATACACATTGTGTCTCTTGCTGTATTGAAAACTGAAAGATACCATCTTTTATGGCCTAACCATAATTCAGTTATTTTTCTAAAGTTAATCTCCTGTATTCCAGTTCCCACTGTTAACTATATACATTTAAACAGTTACAATAGTGCATGTACATTTCTGCTCTCTTCCAGTAGAGCACACTGTGACTACATTTCAAACAGCACTCTGTAAATACCCTTTTCAACTCACACTTATGTACAAACAGTTTGATATAGACACGACATACAGTTCTAATACATTTGTAACACAAGCATTTTGTATAAATCATTTCGATATTCACCAATGACATATAATTATTTACAAACTTCCAGCTAGCTGGGCTAGCCGTATCTCCTCTTGTCACAGTAGGTGATTTCAGTAATGATTGGAATGCTATTAACAACTCAATAACTACGACTATCAACTTATTTGGCTTCACCTAATTAATCACATCACTGAGTAGATTCCAAAAAATGAAATGGCAAATACAGCACTTTCTGCTGGAGTTTAACCAACTCCTCAGACATAATGACAGTATCAGGCTTCCTTCCAGGCACACTAAGTAATCATCACCTCACCTTTGCCTATTGCCAGTAGAATAACATACACAAGCCTGTTCAATATAACTACTAATGAAACATCAATAACTTTGACCCTAACTCTTTCACAACATACCTATCCCGGTGTGTCTGGTCACTACTCAGATATCTGCCAGTACATGAAGTAGTGAATGCTTTCAATTTTATATTAATATTCTTAACTTTGTCAGAAAGAGTAGGAACCAAATCCAGTCCTGCACCCAGGTTAAAGTTAGAAAGAAGACAGGTAAGGCAGCAAAGAAATAAAGCTTGGAAAATGTGGCCTACACATAAAAATGAATCCTTATTTCTAACTTATAAACAGCTTCACAACCATTCTAAAAAATACTCATAGTTGCTGACAAAAGAAACTACAGTACTTCCCTGCAAAACACCCATAATTCAACCCAAAGTCCTTTGGATCCTCCATTAACAACCTGTTAAAACCTGGCAAATCTCAACCAAATCCATTTCCCTATCTGTCCATATAGCAACCAAATTCAGTTCCAATGTCATTAACATAGTAGCTGTACTAACACAACAGCACACATCAGTCTTCCTCTCTCCTTAACAAACCACCTGTCCTTCCTTCTATAACCAGAACCAGTCGCAACTATACAGAAACGTATCACAAAATTTACACCAGCTACACTGTCTGCAGATAATCGTCCAACCAAGTCCTTTAAACCTGCTGCCATACCACTATCCTGTTCCATTCCAGTACATATTAATGGTTCTTTATCTAAATATACCATTCCTACAGTATGTAAACAATTGTTTCTTCTTCCCTCACAGAAATGTCAAAATATTATCCTATTACTATCCTTTCGCTACTTTCAAACATCCTTTAAAGCTGTATCTATAATCAGGTTGCTCACTACCTCCTACCAGTAAACACCTCTCACCTGTTGTGCCACTAAGGAGCTCTTTAGCCAGTGTTACTGTGAAATATGTAAGAGGTTTTCCCTTGAGTTAGAAGGAAGATGGCAGGACCAAGTCTTCAAATGGCCCTTTCACAAAATACTGTTTTAAAATTGGTATATGCAGGGAAATATGATCAGTGTGGGAATCTCTAAGGGAGTAGTGTGGTTCACTGTTGGGGAGAAGACCTTTCAAACTGGAGGCAGTATCCTTTGTTCTAAGTTTTATATATTAGTGAAATGAGTAGGTGCATGCTCCAAATGCATATAGGAAATAGGAAATGTGTGTGCCCTAAATGCAGATGAGGAAATATGGAATATGTATTCCCCAAATGCAGATAGAAAATATGGAATATGTATGCCCCAAATGCAGATGAGGAAATAGGGAATGTGTATGCCCCAAATGCAGATAGAAAATATGGAATATATATGCCCCAAATGCAGATGAGGAAATATGGAATGTGTATGCCCCAAATGATGATGAAGAAATAGAGAATGTGTATGCCCTAAATGCAGATGGGTAATAGGGAATGTGTATGCCCCAAATGCAGATAGGAAATATGGAATGTATATGCCCCAAGTGCAGATGAGGAAATATGGAATATGTATGCCCCAATGCAGATTAAGAAATATGGAATATGTATGCCTCAAATGCATATAGGAAATAGGGAATGTGTGCAACTCTTAATTCAGATGATGAGCAGTTATTTAAGGAATTTAGATTTATGGCAGGAAGTGGCCATAGTCAATAAATTTAGCATTTTAGCGAGAGATTTCAACATAGTATTGGATGAGAACAGGGACAGGCTGTATGGAAAGAAAGAATACCATAAAAAAGTCAAACTGTACTGAGTCATGGACATCAGTCTTTATGGTAGGATATATGGAGGGCCTGTCACCCAGAAAAGGTGGCTTCATCCTTTTCTAGAGGTTTGGAACAGCAGGGCAGTAGGATTGAGCTGATATTTATTCTTAAAAGTGCTCAGACATAAGGTCCACAACCTGATTATGCATGCAATTTTAATATCCAATCATGCCCTTGTTACAGTAATAATTAATATTGAAAAGTTAGATAATAAGTATAGATTTTAGAAGCAGGCTCACTTTTTTGCGAAACATAAAAGAGGCAACTGTGATAATGGTTTCTAGTGATAATATATTCTACAAGGATGTCATATCACTGGGGGCTTTGTGGGAAGGGTACAAAGCAGGTATGTAGGGGGCCTAATGGAAAGAGAGAGACGTACGCAAAGGGAGGGAGATTTACTCACTGGGATAAAATGTAATGAATAAAAGAAGTACTGGGAAGAGTAACGAGCGAAAGGTACTCCAGCTACTCGAAGAGAAGGAGATGGAGTTGCAAACACTAATCGGTATGTTGGAGACTTCAAAAGGCAGCAATTGAGCTAAGCAGAAAGGTGAAATTCTCGTGGCTAAAAGGAGAAGATAGTCCAAGAAGAACTTGGCTTTTTAAAGAGTGGAAGGAAAAATCTTTCATCCCTCAAGTAATCTCCCAGCAGGGAAATGTCATATCATAAGATTAAGAACTGATAGAATTTTTTATGTATGTCTGTACGGTCCTACTGTGGGGACAAAGCAGCAGTTTTTGATAGCTTGTGGCAAACTATGTACTGCATCAGACAAAGAAACCCCTTAACAAGCCAATTGCTTATCAGGAGGTAGCCCAAGCCATTTCCTCGGTGAAATCTAAAAGAGACTCCAGCATGAGTGGTTTTCCTATAGAATTTTATAAGTGGGGAAGGGGAACTTTTTATCAGTGATAACACAGGTATTTAATAGTTAAGGTATATGGAACCAACATGCTGTGGACCATTAACTTAGCAATGATTATGGTCTCCTCAAAACAAAGAAAGCCACATCATCCATAGGGGATTTCAACCCTGTAACCCTGTATCACTAACCACTGTAGACTGTAAGAGCATAGCAATTCTTTTAGCCACTAGACCAAATGCTCTACTACCCAGAGTGATAGAGAGGATGAGAACCAAACCAGATTTATGAAGAGAAAAGACATATCAGGCAACTGATAGGATGTGACTCTCTTTCTGGACAAAATCAATGTGAGTGAAGGGACTGAAGGAGTGGTGTTCTTTGCCATTACCAAAGCATTTGAGTCAATGAAATAGAACATTCTTTGAGATCCTGATGAAGAGAAACTTTGGAGAGGGGTTGATAAGCGGGATTGAGTACCTTTACACTAACTTCCCCAGTTAGTATTGAATGAATGCTCTCTGGCCACTTAAGCCAGGATTGGGTAATAACACGTACATAGATCTGCTCCAAATACAGGAAAGCTAAAATATCTAGCATTTTATTGTTTAGTCTTTTAGTATCAAGTACAGCCACCTAAACATGGTCCAACAGTTGATTTGTTATGGAATATTGGTTGTGAGGTTTAGCAGCTGCACCCTATCTAAAAAAAAGTCATAGTGGGGACAGCAATAGCTTTTAACAGTATAAAGAAGCCTTGGAATGAAAGGTGTGGACCATCCATTGTGAGGCAAGAATGGTTGTCACATAATTTCAACCCATGCTGACACATACTAGACACCCATAGAAGGATGCCAAGTGTTTTGCCAGTTGTTAATACACTCAATACTAGTGTCTATCCTGAAATTATGATATGCATGGAGAGCTCCATTATGTCTCTCTCTTCATATCCTTCAGAGTTCTGTGCATCAGGTTATTTACTATAACTTGGGTCACCACCATGTCTATTTTAAGAATACCCCTGGGCCCTTGTAGCATCATTAGTCTTGGCTCCTGAGAGGTCACTCAGTGTCACCTTGATTTTGTCAAATCCCATGAGTGCAAAATCCATGTACCTAACTATAGAGTCAAAAATTACTAATGCTCTTCTATTTTTGCTTGAAGATGCTTAGATGTAATTTGTCTGGAATGTGCTATTTCACTGTGACTTATGGCTGTGTTGTCACTAAATGATGTTGATGTAGAAGTGGGAAAAAGACTGGAACAACAATTGTTCACAACACAAAGGCAAATGACTTTAGCCAAACAAACATTAAAAAATATGTATACATATAAAATTTGATAAAATAAGCAACAGATAACTGAAATAAACCAAATGACTACATTTAAAATTAGAAGTTATGTACTCACCATAACGTTCCATCTGAATAGGTAGCTTCATTTGTCTGCAACCTGTGGGTCTTGGATCCGATATCGCATCCGAGCCGGCAACTTGTTTCAAGCTAATGGATCCGAGCTCCTAGCTCCTCCCCTCACCCATAATCCCCTGCTAACCCTCCATTACCTCAGATCGAGTTTGCCCCTCAATATATACCCAAAAATGGGTATCTAACTAAAAATAGATCCGAAGAAGACCAGGGGGAAGGAGGGGGGATGGTTGCAGACAAATGAAGCTACCTACTCAGATGGAACGTTATGGTGAGTACATAACTTCTAAATCTGAAGTAGGGAGTTCATTTGTCAGCAACCTGTGGGACAGAGTCCCCAGCTACCTGAACCTTGGGTGGCCATCATGGAAGGATATTGCGAAGCACCGCTGAGCCAAAGGATGCTCTCCCTCTAGAAATCACGTCCAGTTTGTAGTGGTTAATAAAGGTATGAGATGAAGCCCAAGTGGCTGCCGAACAAATGTCATCCAATGGAACTCTAGACTTGAAGGCCACAGAAGTAGAGATGGAACGAGTGGAATGTGCACAAACTCCTTCCGGTGTGGGTCTCCCAGAGGCTTGATACGCCAATAGGATACATTGAGAAATCCAGCGTGATAGAGATACCTTTGAAATTGCTTTTCCCAAATTAAATTTGGCAAAGGAAACGAACAGCTGGTCAGATTGTCTATGACCAGCTGTTCTATGAGTATAAAAGCGAAGCTGCCTATGACCATCTAATGAGTGCAGTTTGTACTCTCCCTTATTCTGATATTTAGGGAAGAAAACCGGTAAATTTATGTTGGTTTCTGATGCTATCTTGGGAAGAAAAGAGGGATTGATCCTGAGGTACACTCTGTCTGGGTGAAAGATCAAATAAGGAGGCTTCACAGAAAGAGCTTGAAGCTCCGAAACTCTTTTCGCAGAAGTAATGGCTACAAAGAATGCTGTTTTCCAAGACAAGAATTTGAGATCTACTGAAGCAGCAGGTTCAAAAGGTGTGGCAGTCAAGGCTTGAAGAACTAGTGAAAGATCCCAAGGTGGTACGGCTTCTTTTATAGGGGGTCTAAGTAAGAAGGTGCCCTTGAGAAAGGTTTTACACAACTTGGCCGACATCAAAGGCCCTGTATCATGTCCCACATGGTAATGTGATATGGCTGCCAATTGCACTTTGACAGTTGAACAACTAGCGCCTTCATGAAAGAGTTCAGTTAAGAAGTCTAATATGGACGGAAGAGGAGCCATAAAGGGATCTAGATCATGATGCTCCGCCCAAATGGAGAAACGTTTCCATTTACTGTGGTACACTTTCCTGGTGGAGGGTTTATGCGCTGCCACAAGGATGGCTTTGACTGGTGAAGAGATACCGGAAGTCCTAACTAGGAGTGGAACTGGAGCAACCAAGCTGTCAGGTTCAGATTGTCCAGGTTTGGGGTCGGTAACTTCGATGGATAGGAGATGAGATCCAGAATGGGATCCAGAATCCAAGGAGGATTCACAAGGTGAGACCACAGGTAAGGGAACCAAATTTGCCCCGAGGCCAGAATGGGGCAATGAGGATCATCCTGCTCCCCAACCGTGAGGCTTTCTGTAAGAGTTGCAGCATTAGGGGTAGAGGAGGGTAGGCATAAAGTAGACCGGGTGGCCAAGCATGCACCAGAGCGTCTCTTGGAGTTTCCCCTGGAGGAGGGATTAGAGCGAAGAAATTGCCGCATTTGGTGTTTGAGGGAGACGCAAAAAGATCACAGCAGGGTTGCCCCCATATTGCGAATATCTGCTTCGCTACTAGTGGATTGAGAGACCACTCGTACGGGGTAAGAAGGGTGCGACTGAGTTTGTCCGCTAGGATGTTGGTCCGTCCCAGAATGTGCATTGCAATCAGAAAGCGGTTGGTGGAGATTGCCCATTCCCACACTCTCATGGCTTCGCGGCATAGAGGGTAAGATCTGGTTCCCCCCTGTTTGTTGATGTACCAGACAACCGACATGTTGTCCGACTGAATTGCAATCGTTCCTATGGGGAGGAGATCCTGAAGTGCTTGCAACGCGAACAGCACCACTCTCATCTCCAGAACATTGATATGCAGGGAGGTCTCTGTGTTGTTCCACGTGCCTTGGACCGTCCTGCCTGAATAATGCCCCCCCACCCAAGGCGGGAGGCGTCCGTGGTCACTGTGGCAAGAGGGGGAGAGGTGCAGAAGGGACGGCCCGTATGGAGGTCCGAGGCTTGGAGCCAGCATAATAGAGCCCTCCTGCAAGCCTTGCTGATAGCAATGGGATGGTGAAGAGGAAGGGATAGAAAAGACCATTGCACTAGAAGTGTCCATTGCAGTACCCGCATGTTCAGGCGGGCGCATGGAAGGAGCATAATCGCTGCTGCCATGGAGCCTAGAGCCCTCAGGACCAATTCCGCTGGTGAAGTCTCTGATTGGAGGATAGCCTGCACATGGAGTTGCAAATGCCAGATTCTCCTGGAAGTTAGAAAGGCTCGTAGCTCTCTGGTGTCTATTCTGGCTCCTATGAATTCTATGACTTGTGTTGGGGCCAGAAGGGATTTGTCGGCATTGATGGTGATGCCTAACTGTGGGGCTAGGTGGAGAAAGAAGTCTCTGGCTGAGCAAAGTAGATGCCTTATTGGGGTGGTCAGGAGCCAGTCGTCCAGGTACGGAAAGACCTGTATTCTCTGGAGTCTCAGGTGGGCCGCAATCACTGCTAATACCTTGGTGAACACCCTGGGGGCTGTGGTGAGGCCAAAGGGAAGGACCCTGAACTGGTAGTGACTGGCTCCCTGCTGGAAGCGGAGGAACCTCCTGGATCGTCTGTCCATTAGAATGTGGTAGTACGCATCCTTGAGGTCTATAGAGCTCATCCAATTGTTCTCCCTTAGTATGGGGAGAATAGATTGAAGAGTGACCATTCGGAATTTTTCCTTGGTTACTGACAGGTTCAAGCGGGAAAGGTCTAGAATCGGTCTCAAGTCCCCCGTCTTTTTTGGCACCAAAAAGAACCTGGAGTAGAACCCTAATCCGAGCTGGTCTTGGGGGATGGGCTGGATGGCTCTTTTTCTTAGCAGCTGCTGAATTTCTGCGGCTGCGGCCTCCCTCTGATCGGGTGGTACATCGGGGAGGTTTTTGAATTTGGGGACATGGAGTAATGGTATTTTGTACCCTCTGGATGTAATGCGAAGCACCCAGTGGTCTGTCGTGATGGACTCCCATGCCACTAGGTGCTCCGAGAAGCACCCCCCTGACTGCCTCCAGAGTGGAGCAGCTGGGCAACCCTTCAGGGCTGCTGCGTGGGCCATTCAGAGAAAGGTTCTCTGGACCCAAAGTTTCTCGGAGCCCCTCTGCCCCTGGGGTGGCATTCTCCCTGTCCTCCTCTGCCACGGAAGGACTGGTTGTCCGGAGCGGGTTGGGAATGTTGCGATTTCCGGAACCACATCTTCTTCTGACCCTTTTGGTTCTTCAAAAAGGACTGCTGGGGAGCAGAGAAGCGGACTCCGACGGCAGACAACATCTTCCCATCTTTCTCGCTCTGGACAAGTGTCTCGCGAACTGTTTTGCCAAAAAGGGCAGAACCATCGAAAGGGGCGTTCGCAAAAGACGCTTTAAAAGGCTCCGCAAAGTCACAATGACAGAGCCAGGCCTGACGTCTCATGACTAGGCCTGCTCCGCTAGCCCTAGCGGCTCCCTCTGTGGTGTGGGACAATAGCAGCATAGAGGTATTTGAAATTGATCTCAGAGTGGCCATTCGGGTGGAGTACAATTGCTTGTCATCCGCCGACATGGACTCAGGAGGGGAGGCAGCGTATTCTTTGATAAGATCCCGTGCATCCTGATGACATGTGCCATATAGTTCAGAGACCTTACTGAGAAGGTCGCTGAACTAAAAACTCGCTTCCCTAAACGGTCCATCGAGCGGGACTACTTGCTCGGTGGATGGACTGAGGGGCTCTCCTGAGCCAATTCTCTCTTCGTGGCATCTACGGGAGGGGCCCTTACTCCAGTGTGATCGGTCTGAGAGGGGACTAAGTATTCTGTCCAGGTGTTTTGGTATTGGCTCCACGGTGTCCGGATCCTTCCACGCCCTGGTGGTAATGAGGTCCACCAGGGGGTCAGCCGGAGGGGACACCCAAGAGGTAGACGGGCCTGCTTTGAATGCCTCCAGAAACACGGACTCGTCGGAGGAAGACTTGGGGGCAGACCACCCACCTCTGATCCTCAGCATCTCCATGATGTCTCCAAAGGAGACATCCTCAGGGGGTGATCTTGGGGAACCTTCCCCTTCCTCCAAGTCCGTGTCCTCGGTTAAGGACTCAGGGGAGTCCATGTGCCTCCTCTTGCACTTATGCTTGTGGGGCACTTCCTCGGGGGGGCTGTCCGAGGAGGCCTCGCCAGCAACATCTTGTTCCAATGGAACCATCTGAGACATTGAAGCAGGCTGTCCCTTTGGCTGAGTGATGGAAGCCTGGCCCAGCAGAGAGGGAGCTGAGACAAGAACCGGGGGTCCGGATGCTCTCAACAGAGCCCTCTCCACTACATCGAAAGCCGAGGGGGAACCACTCTCTCTTGGATCCGAAAGTCGGCTCCCACTCGGATCCGATAAAGGGATCGGAACCGGCGCCGAGACCATCGGATCCGAAGGACCAGTGCGCTCCGACCTGGATGGAGCCGAAGGCACACTGAATCCCTCGGATCCAAAGCTCGGGCCACGGCTCCGAGAGGTTGGATCCGACAGGCTCGAGGGCAGGGTTGGATCCAAAGTACCAAGTACTGTCAGCGCCGACCCACCCCTGGCTCCAACGCTGCTCAGCTCTGAACGCTCCAAACCTGGATAGCGGGTCGGAGAAGGAGCAATAGGATGGAAAAAGGATGTTGAGCTTCCCCCCGAAGGGGGGGGGGGAGGCAAGAGCACTCCCATCTGCAGCTGGGCCTGGATGAACCTTCGCATCATCCGGTCCAAGTCTGCATCGGACATACTAAAAGTAGATCTCGAAGAGGTCACCGAGGCAGGCCTGGAATGCCACCTCATTGACCTCAATGGAGATTGGGCCTCCTCCTCCTCCTCTGCCCTGGGGAGAAACAAGGGGATCGGAGCCGAGGAGGAGACCTAGAAGCAGTGGAGGGAGAAGCCCGCTTAGCTGGTGGGGCCGAAACGGAGGTCTCAGCCCACCGCTTGTGGTGCTTCTCCCTCCATTTCTCCCTCCTGACCTCCCTGTCCTCTGACACTTTAGCGGGAGTTTGAGTTCCGGACGGAGGAAGGGGGGCAGGAATGTCAGCAACCACAGGCTGTGGTGGAGCCACGGGAGCAGCGGAGGCTGGAGCCGAGTCCGGGGGTAAAAGTCCCACCAAGACCAGCTTCGACCTCCGCTCTTTCAGTGCCCTGGGGTTGAACGCTGCACAAATGGTACAGCCTGAGGTGAGGTGTTAAACCCCAAGGCACCGAACGCACTGAGTGTGGCCATCAGCCGGGGAGAGCTTATGGCCACACTCGGTACATTTAGAAAAAATGGCTTTTGGGGCCTCAGCCATACTTAAAGAAAAGTAAGTAACACACACACACAGGCCCCAAAACACAACACCAACACACACACTCTAACGACCAGTGAAGGGAGGGAAAAATACTTAAAAAAAAATATTTTTAATCTAAAGGGAACCTAACACTTACACACTTAAAAATTTTAGTGAAAAATTTAGAAAGTTGACAGAAAATAGAAACTTAACTGCCCAGTACTAGATGAGCTCACAGGAATCCAGCTATCCATAAGCGCGGCAAACTAGATCTGAGGTCATGGAGGGTTAGCAGAGGATTATGGGTGAGGGGAGGAGCTAGGAGCTCGGATCCATTAGCTTGAAACAAGTTGCCGGCTCGGATCCGATATCGGATCCAAGACCCACAGGTTGCTGACAAATGAACTTCCTACTTCAGATCAAAAGTCAATAAGTACTTCTATGAAAATTATATGGTGTGTAAGCTTAAAAACATAAGAAAAACTTCTTTCAGCACGTGTTTCATCTTACCTTCCTAGAGCCCTGTAAACAGATACAGGAAAATGGTTACACACAATGTTAAACTGATGGAAAAATTGCAACAACCAATAGGAAAGCAGTTAGAACTCTATTAATGTGTGTGTGTGTGCGTATATGCATATATGTATGTATATATTTATTTATATATACGTGTGTGTGCGTGCATGTATATATACATATATATATATATATATATATATATATATATATATATATATATATATATATATATATGTTGTAGTTGTATCTTTTGGCTTTTCCCGGTTAGGGGTCGCCACAGTGGAACTCCTGTCCGCTAATGATTGGCAGTAGATTTTTATGTACCGAGTTGCCAGCCCTGAAACACAACCTTCAATGAAGGTACACCCATTCTCGCATGTCTCCACACACAAGACGCTTTAGCTGAAAATCGAACTGGAAGTCTTACTGTGAGGCGACAATGCTACTGCAGCACCACCACCGCAGTTATATCCATATATCCACATATCTATCTATATATATATATATATATATATATATATATATATATGTGTATACACACACACACACACACACACACACACACACACACACATATGTATATGTATGTGGGTGCAGATCTATATATACATAATACATATATATAAATGAAATATATACATACATAGTATGTGTTTACACACACACACACACACACACACATATATATATATATATATATATAGATGTATGTGTATATGTGGCTTAGCTTTCAAATCCTGAAAGACAAAAATCCCAAACGTTATTTTCAAGAGACAAAAATAACAAAAGTTAAAATCCCAAAACTAAAAAGTACACGCCTTACCATTGGAAACACCCCCCCACAACTATATATAGCAACTCCAGGATCACACTACAGTGGGGAAAAGGGCATATTTCCCTATGATGGGCAAGTGTTTACTTGCCCTGGGAAAAATTTCCTGGTTCAGGATTCGAACTTTTGTATATATATATATATATATATATATATATATATATATATATATATATATATATATATATACTGTGTGTGTGTGTGTGTGTGTGTGTGTGTGTGTATATATATATATATATATATATATATATATATATATATATATATATATATGTATATACTGTGTGTGTGTATATATATATATATATATATATATATATATATATATATATATATGGGTCTACTTTGAAACATCTAAAACCCATAACATCTAATTTCATAACATTGAAACCAGAACATCTAAAACACAAAACATCTAAAACATATAACATGGAATTTCATAATATCTAACAGTACAAATCACAAGAAAATAACACCCCCTCCACATATAACAACACCAAACTACCAACCACACTTTTTACTACGTTTCTGCAGGAGGGCAATCCTCACTGCAGCCCCCCATGTGGGAGGCTCTGCCCCCAAACCCCCCATAAATGAAATATACCAACTTCAAGATCGCACTACATTGGGAAAAAGTTAATTTCCTAATCCCACTGTATCAAGCCCCCCTGCAGAAATGTAGTAAAAAGTGTGTTTGGTAGTTTGGTGTTGTTATATGTGGAGGGGATGTTATTTTCATGTGATTTGTACTGTTAGATGTTATGAAATTCTATGTTATGGGTTTTAGATGTTCTGGTCTCAATGTTATGAAATTAGATGTTATGAGTTTTAGATGTTTTGAAGGGGACCCATATATATATATATATATATATATATATATATATATATATATATATATTTATAGGGTCTGTATTAGATGCATTCTTTCGAATGCGTCTTGGTCGAACTTAAAAGGTAGAAAATGGAAATATTGAAGCAACTGTTAAGCGAATTCTTTCCTAGGGAATTCGCTTGGTCGCTTCGGTCCTTTGCCATTTTCAGCACTGTAATGTAGTCTCAGAGTTGGTATATTTAATTAGGGGGGCATGGGGGGCAAAGCCCCCCACTTAATGTAATGTTTGAAATTCATTTTTATTTTTATTTTTTTTTTGTTGGAACAGTGATTGTTTTTCCCTTGGAAAAAATCGCTGTTCTGACACTTTGCCATTGCAAGCTTTCGCTTACATAGGGTCGATCAATCACCGTTCGCTTTTTTAAGCTTTCAGTGATTTAATATAGACCCATATGTATATATATATATATATATATATATATATATATATATATATATATTCTGGATCTACTTTCCAATTTTGAAATACCAAAATCATAAAATTCAGAATCTTGAGACCACAATGCCTTAACTCCTATACCTCAAATCTTCATAACATCGACACCCAAAATATTGAAATTCAACAAGCAAAACCAAACCTACCTACTCTACACTACTACATAATACAAACAAACAACTATCTACTTTTCTATGTTAAGCAAGCCCCCCTGCAACCCCCACACCCCCTGCTAATTAAATATATCAACTTTGATATCGCACTACACCAAAGAAGACAGTTAATACATGTGTAAATCTACACTAACACTTAAGAAAATTAATTTAGATATGTATGAAGTATGTGTGTAGCACACATCTTGCATGTATGTACAGAAACGTGTGTGTGTGTATTTTATTGACTCAGCCATTCCTGATAGCACCAAAGCAAGATCCTCAAGAAAAAAACAAGCTTGCCTGGTGGACATCCGCCATAAACAGGTTATATATTAAGAGAAAGAAATCGCTGTCTAAGAGCAAGAAGGAATGATCTCGGAACTAGGAAAACACCCTTCTCTGCTTGAACAAGCAAATACGACATCTTGTAAAGTCTTTTAAAGCTAACTACAAATTTAGATTAGCATCCCTAGATAAGGATAAACATAAAGCATTCTTTAGCTACATCAGAAACCTTAAAGCAAAAGCCCAGATTTGTGCTGAACTGACAGTGAATAGTACCCTACAGATGTGATTAAAAATTATCTTGTTTGCTGTTGAGTGTTTCTTGTAAACTGTATGTTTCTATGGTTTTTAATACAGTTTATGAAGATCCAAATGCCACCACAGAGTAAATATATTTTTCCTGTAATTATGTTTATAAGTAACTGTGAACTCAAACCTATTAACAAGTAACTCAAGTGAAGTGTTGCATCCAAAATGTGTGATTCAATAGTGTTTTGATTGTATTTAATTCTTATAATAGGTTCTTTTATAACTGTATTTTTATGAACTCTTAATACAGGAGTATATATTTTTAACTGAAACTTTAGTGAGCAGTGATCTGAAAGTCCAATAGGTACCGTGACTATTAGGTTGTCAATAACAGAAGGGTTATTGGTTAAAAAACAGATCAAGAATATTAGTCCCTAAAAAAAAAAAAAAAAAAAAAAAAAAAGAATATTAGTCCATCTGGTA
The DNA here is from genome assembly GCF_019279795.1 of Protopterus annectens. Classification (NCBI taxonomy): domain Eukaryota; kingdom Metazoa; phylum Chordata; order Ceratodontiformes; family Protopteridae; genus Protopterus; species Protopterus annectens. Next base: position 101,614,978 of record NC_056750.1, on the reverse strand, counting down.
TCATAAAAATATCAAAGCTCAGAAGAAAACAGTCAACAATTATATAATATCTAATATAAGCTAGTAACAAAAGGTAAATTGTTGAGACTTCTTGAGTACTAAAGTGCACTTTCATAGTTAACACTAGCAGTTAAATTATTTAAATTATAGTAGGTGGGTTTACCACCATAATGTATAGGTACAAAACGAAATATCTTAAACTAAAACAAACCTCTCAGTTAGATTCTCCTCCAAAAAGTCTGGTAAGAGGGAAATAATATTATTAGGACAGCATCTCCTATGGAACTCCCCACACAAGAACAAATCCCATACCAAACTGGTAACCTTTCACTATCTATTTTCTTAAAGAAGTCTCCTCCCATCATTCTTCTTCGCTAGAATTATGGTTAGGCAAATTATACCAATACTTCAACAAATCACACTTGACTTCTCTACTGGTCCTGGTAACCTATACCCATGGCTTCTGTATCACCACAGAGAATACGTAGTTACCATTCTACCACATACATATGTAATCTCTGCCTCCCAAACCAACACCATGCCCTCAATCTGGAAATCAGTCTTTGTCAGACCAGTTCTTAAGGTACCCAAACCAACATTCATTAGTCACTTCTGGCTTGTCACTGCACTCCCAACTCTAGGCAAAATTCTGTAATAACTGCTTTGTAAGCAAATTACTGCTTATTTACAAAACCATCACTTTCCCTCCAACAGACAGCACAGTTTTGGGGCAGGGAGTTACAGTACAATGACAGCACTCGAGATCCTAACTGCTGACATGTTAACAAACCTGGATAAACGCAACCTAACGGGTATTTTCATTGACCTAATACAAGTGTTTGATTTGATAGACCACTTGATTTTACTATCCCACCTTTAGACACCAACATTAGCTCAGAAACCACTCAGTAGTTCAAAGACTTTTTTCCTAGCAAATCATTTACAGTAAAGATCAGCCCTTCTCTCTTTGACAGACCTACCTCAGGTGCTCCACAAGTGTTAGTACTTGCATATCTACTATTCTTCATTTTTTATTCTCAGATTGCATTTTTACAAATAGATTACCTTTTGACCTACCCATTCTACATCTGATCTCCATTTAAATCTGTGTGAAGGCCTCCTATTACTTTTATACTGAATCATCACTGCTATTTCTACATCAAACTCATAAATAACTTAATTACAACTCCTTTTATACACTTATGATAATGTCATATACATATCAAACCCTGTAACTCATGTTTTCCAAGTTGACCACAACAGACATTCTGAAATTAAAGTTCCAAACAGTAACTGTTCACCCTCTCATATAATATGCACTATGGTGCAAAGAAAAGACTTGCACAGGTCACCATTGCTCTTAATATTATGGGCTAGTGCAACAACCTTATTGAAACAACCATTTCTTTTAGATACCTGGGCATTTGGCTCACTCACTAACTTAGCTTTCAAGGACACATTCAAAAACCCAGATCCAAAATCAACTACCTCCTATTCTGGTCTCATTAACTCTGTCACCTCTTCTCTCCAGCAGCCAGGGCAGCTATAGACAAAGGCATTCTGCTTGAAAAAGTTGATTATGGTTTATGAGTAGCCTCACCATCTCAGGCAAAAACACACCAACTTTGTAGACCTTATCCAATAAAATAGGTTGATTCATTGGCAGCTCCCCTCAGCATGAACATCACTGTGTCACACTGTGGAACTCAAAATGACTACCCAGTACAAGTCACATATTACTCTTTGAAATAATCCACCAAGACATCCCATTTCTACTCACAATATGTGTCAGCAAACCACTGCAACCTGTAATCAGATGCAAGACTAGAGCTGGCCTGTCACTCCAATCCCTTTCAATAAATGTTCATGAGGTAGCTTCTCTGTATTTGCTCCCAAACTATGATAGCCTCTCACACCTCATCTTATTAAAATTGCAAACAGTTTCTAGAAAAATAAACAAAATGTAAACAATGTAATGCAGGACATGTTACACAATATACTGAAACTACTTCTCTATGCTATTCCTCTGCATCTTAACATATTTGTTGCTTTGGCTCTTCACTGGAAATTATGATTGTCCTGGCCCCCCTTTGAACCATCCACTCTGGAAACACAAAGCCATTTGACGACCTTTATTATATATATTATCATAACATGAACTTCAAACATATAAACCATATCAATTGTCTTCAGCTACAACGATCCTTAGGGCAGCGTAACAATGCACCCTGCTCGAACACCTCATGGCAGCGTACCTGCTCACCCTGAAACTTCCTCCACTGGAGCAGCGTACCTGCTCACCCCCCACACACACACAAATAATAGGCAGCGTACCTGCTCACCTTTCACCACAAAACCATTGGCCAATCAAACCATATCCTTAGAGGGGGAACAGAAGAGGACAATCCTGTCCCTCTTCTCCACTCCAATCAACCAAATCTTCCTCCACCAAAAAGGGGAGGGTGCGAGGGACCAACTCACGCCAAATGTGACTACTTCCATTAGCTCTCTACACTTAAACCCATCCTGAGTCCCACCTTTTCTTACCTCACTTCCTTAACTACTCCAATCCCCTTTCACTACCTACATTGCTATGACACTAGTGAATAGCCAATCCCTTAATCCCTAGCCTAGCTCTTCCCCACCCCCACCCCCTCCCTCCACTTACTCGTGGGTCCAGGATAACTTTGTGCTAAACTGCATTTGTCCAGGCTCCCCTTTGAACAAACCACTCTAGACACACAAAGCCATTTGACGACCTTTATTATATATATTATCATAACATGAACTTCAAATATATAAACAATATCAATTGTCTTCAGCCACAACGATCCTCAGGGCAGGGTAACAACAGACCCTGATCGAACACCTCATGGCAGAGTACTTGCTCACCCTGAAACTTCCTCCACCAGGGCAGCGCACCTGCTCACCCCCCCCCCAAGTAATAGGCAGTGTACCTGCTCACCTTCCACCATAAAACCATTGGCCAATCAAACCACATCCTTAGAGGGGGAACAGAAGAGGACAATCCTGTCCCTCTTCTTCGCCACCAGCCTGATCCCAGGCTGTTCCCCCTCCTAAACCTTAACCTGCAGCATCTCTTGTAAAAGGAGCTTGAGATGCAAATTAAACAAATCCAAACCAATTTTATTCAGATGAACTCCATCCGTATGATACCAACCTACCTCACCTTGCCCAAAGTCTCCATGTTGAATGATATGTATCCCCGATTTTCTTAGCTGCCCCTCCAATGTATGGTTAACAAACCTCCTGGCCCTTACAATGGCTTTATAACTGCACACCTCCCTCCAAAATAATCGAGGAATCAACTCTGACCACACAATTTGCATAGCCGGGTACCTATCCTGTAGTCTTCACAAATCCTGCAAAATAATCCCCGCTAAACACTTCTTGGTCAAAATACCCAAGTCATTACCTCCCAAATGAATTGTTATTATATCAGGAAACCCTGTCCACTATTTAGCCTTCTGAAATTCAAACATCACCCTATCCCAATGTGTACCCCTAACCCCATGTCAAAACACAGAACATCCTAAATAAGATAAACCCAAATTACTTCCATCCTCCCTGATTAAGGCACACTTCTCAGCCCAGTGGATATACGAATGGCCCAAAATGAGTATTCGCTTCCCTAAAAGAAAAAGAACATTTTTAATAATCACAAACAGTACTATCTAATATAAGATAAAAAGGCATTTGAGGACCACCTGTCCACCCTCTTAATAACCTCAAATGAACTACCCTGTCTAGCCAAATCTGAAGCCCTCCTAATTCTAAAAGAATGAGCTGCAAACTTCTCAGCCGGAAATCCCATGCAACCCAAAATCCTCCTATTTAAAATAATAAACCTACTACTGGAAACTACCCTGCCATCCTTTGAACAAAACACCAACCCCTCTGAACACCCCATCCTCCTACTCCTAAATTCTGTAATCCAAGTTACTGGGCAAAGACGAAGGTTCCTGTCTGCTTTGAGCACTACCATACATCCCCTACCCAACTGATCCATTTTGCTTTTCTGTATTACAGTGTTGATCTCCCTCTCAGTCACTATAACATCCTTCCAACATAAGGAACCTAACAATTCCGATACCCTGAAGGTGCCAAAATATAGCCACGTGCATAGCGTGCCCCACATAAAATAATCCAGTGACCCACAATGTAATAATCCTAAACCCTGCAACAAACTCTTCAATATTCCTCTTGTAATTGGCAACCATGTATCCCCACGCTCCACCATCACCCTCCCCCACCATCTCAACATACATCCTAATGTCCAGGACTTTGTAAAATCTTGCAACTCCCCCAACTTAGCAAAATTGCTAATAGTCACTAGATCCACTTTAACTGTCTACAAAGCCTTACCTTTCTCCCAAGCTCTAGCCACATATCTTAACAATAATTTCTCTGACCATACCCTTACCTTTTCCGGCAATCACAAAACAGAATGATTAAAATCAAAAAGAGCCCTACCATATGCCTTCTTCATAGAAGAAGCCCAGGAATGCTGCACCAGATGCCTGACTATCCTGTCCCATGATTCCACACCTCCTCTTGCAATGGTTCCAGCACCTCGACCACCCCCAGAGCCAACCCTCGAAACCTGCAAAACTGAAAGCGGGACAAACTATCGGCAATATCATTCTTAACACCAGGCACATATACCGCTGTAAAAGAAAAATCTATTAACAGGCTCTGCAATACCATCTTTCTCAATATCCTCAACAGCAACTCTGCCCTAGCTGTCTTCTTTTGTAACACCTTCACCACAGCCATATTATCAGAATGAAAAACTACCCGCTTGTTCCTCCACTGCTCCTTCCACACCACTGAAGCTGCCCATATCGGTATCAGTTCTAAAAAAGTGACATCACACCTCCATTCCTCATCCCAATCTGGAGGCCATTGCGCTGCAAACCATCTTCCCCCAAAGTAAGCCCCCATGCCGATACCGCCCGCTGCGTCCATAAACAACTGAAGTTCTTCCTGACCCACCTAGTCCAATTGCCAAAAGGAAATCCCATTAAATCGTTGCACAAAACCATCCCACAACTTCAAATCCTCCTGCACTAGTTTGATCACCCTAACCCAGTGATGTTTGCTCCTACCCCTTTTAGCATATAAGCTAATGCCCTGAAAAACATCTGACCTAGGTGTACCACTCGACAGGCAAAGTTCAGAAGACCCAACAGTTCCATGACTGAACCAACCTGAATCTTATTCTTGTCCAACACCCACATATAGCTGACTGCAGCCTTTCTATCTTATCCTGAGGTAGATGAAACAATCTCCATTCCACATCTACCATTAACCCCAGGAACTCCAACGCTCTTGCTGCACCTTCCATCTTGTGTTGTGCCAATGGTACACCCAGCTTCTCACACATACTGGTAAATTCCTGCAACCCCTGTTGAGCCCCCACCCTACCTTCCCCGACTAACAAGAAATCATCCAAATAATGCACTGCCTTCTGCGTTCCCACCCTCTGATTCCAAATCCAGTGTAAAATGGTACTAAATTGCTCAAACATCGCACATGCCACGGAACAACCCATTGGCATGGCCATGTCAAAATAGTACTTACCACTTACCGTCATTCCCAACAATGGCCAATCCTCCCTCCTAATGGACAAACGGAAAACTGATTCAATGTCAACCTTGAAATTCCCTGATCACCTGCACTGCATCGTCCAAAGAGGCATAACGCACCCTAACTTCTTCATCCCCAGTAAAATCATTCACTGACCTCCACTTCTGAAAATGAAAGATGGTGAATCAGTCTAAACTCTCGTGGCCATTTCTTCGGCACTAAACCCAATGGCGACACCTTGTAGCTAACAAAAGGTGGCATATCAAATGGACCCCACAAATGCCCTGCCTTACACTCCTTACCTACCAACTCCTCCAAATCGTCCTCTTTCCCCTGCACTGAATGGAGGTTCTTACAACTCCCCCCCAACCCCACCATGGACTTAATAGGAAATCCCCGTTGAAACCCTTGAATGACCTCAGTCTTAAGAACAAAATCAGCACACTGGCAAAGCATATCCTCCAATACCTCCACCTTAATGGGGAAAGGCACCCCTCCCCTATTGCCTCTAAAGGACCCCATTCCTCTGGGCACACGGAAATTGCCCCTACCTTGAGCTGTCTGTAATCCTTGAAAGGAAAGAAAATCTCCCTCTCGGCTCATACCCGTGTTGTTCCATGCACCAAAACCCTGCTGTCCACAGTAAACTGCAGGATGATTATCTCCACATCTTGAGCAAGTGTGTGCAAACTTGCACCCAACTCATGAACAAGTACCCTTGTTAAATGACCAACACACCCCACCTGCCTCACCCATACTCATCCTCCTATTAAACCCACCAAAGCTGTCCATCATTGTAGCCAGCCATATATCAGGATGACGCACCTCCCACCAGAGAGACTGGTCAACTGCTTTCCGTTTACGAAACTGCTCATCATACCACAACCATGTGTTCCCCGGCCTCAAACGTTGTGCCTCCTAAATGGTGGGAAAATACCCCAAAAGGGGCAATGCTAATGCTCCATCCTTCTCCAGCTGCACTGCCATGTAATAAATAAAGCCAACCACCCAGTTGTCCCAAGTCCTGGGCCTAAGCTTACCTGTCCTTTTCCTACCCTGTGCTGCTAATGCAGCCAACAAGTCCTTGCTAGTGTCTGACTCTGCTTCCACTAACCTCTGGACCCCTTCCATATCTAGCAGCTCAAACACATCCACTTACTCACCTTTCCAGATTTTTTCTTTCATCGTCCCCGAAATGTGCGGGGACAACCCCTATAATGTTTTCTTGCCCTATGCCCCCCACTCTCTACCAACTCCCCTACTTACCTATACTCTGCAGCCTAGAACCACCCCTTGCATAGCTTACCTGCTGGTCACATAGTCTTATCAGTAGCTAATGCACTCATACTTCGCAAATAAAATGTCCCCTGCCTAACACACTCTTCACCCTTCCGACTCATACTTCGCAAATAAAATATCCCCTGCCTAGCACACTCTTCACCCTTCCGACTCATACTTCGCAAATAAAATGTCCCCTGCCTAGCACACTCTTCACCCTTCCGCTGCGCACCCATTCAGCCACACACGTCCCTACAGCTACCATCCCCTGCCCTATCACCACCAGGAGTGTATATGTGTGTGTGTGTATATATATATATATATATATATATATATATATATATATATATATATATATATATATATATATATATATATATATATATATATATATATATATATATATATATAAAAATATATGTATAGATAGTAAAAAAAAACCCTCCTATCCTCTACCCACCTACATTCAAGCCACACAGATACCAGCACCATTCCACCCCCAGAAGCCTGCAACCCTTACCTCTTTCTTCTGGACTGCAAATCCTTATCCCATGAGAGGTAACGGCTGAAATCCTCAGTGTGCATTAGCAAACCAGCACCCGAACAGCCAAACATGAAAGGAGCAACTGAGAAACCACCAGGGAAAGTGAAAGGGAATCCCCACCACACCAACATAGAAGGAAGCCAGCGAGGACAACCCCATGAAAGGAGCAGATGCCGGAAAACACTCACGTGAGCATAAACCAAGGAAAGACATCGGGGGACCGGAGGAAAGATGCAGAAGCCCACAAACCCACCAGGGAGCACCCAAGGATATGACAGACACTGAGGCAGGACCCAGAATATGACTCTGGACCACCCACAGCCAACCACGACCACCAGGGAAAAAGCAGAGACCAGAGAAAGTCAAAGAAGCCCATAAACCCACCAGGGAGCACCCGCGAATACCACAGACACCAAGCCAGGACCGGATTACAATGCTGGATCCCCCCCACAGCCTACCATGACCATCAGGGAACAGGCCGAAGATCGAAGAAAGCCACAAAAGCCTGCAAACCCACCAGGGAGCACTAGGAATACACCGAACTCGACGACCTAGATGGGATTACAGTGCTGGACCCCTACAGCTGACCGTGACCACCAGGGAACACACCGGAGAATGGAGAAAGGTCACAGAAGCCCACAAACCCACCAGGGAGAACTAGAGGGATATCGAACATGACATACCAGACCGGATTACAGTGCTGGACTCCCCCCACAACCTACTGCGACCAGCAGGGGACACTGTTTCTTTTTTTTTTTTAATTAAACCAGGCTGACCCACATGCTACTATCTGACTATATGACCCAACCGGGAAGGAGGAATGACAAGCCTAGCCTACCCGCATGGCTACACCCGACCACATGGCAAAGGTCTAACCCAACGTGACCAGCCCTACCACCCAACTGGAGCCACCCCTGGACCACCAACAAGCACCTCAACAACCGCAAAACAACAGGAGACACCACAAGACACCAAGAAGCACCTACCACAACACCCTGCTTACTGGATCCCCAGAGAATCACACCAATACCCAGGTAAGCCAAGCACCGCACTCATACAGACAGCACCCACCAACCATTCACCCACACACACACTCTCCTCTCAGTAACCTTTCATGCCAGCAAGCCCAACCTATATTCCCAAACTCCATCCCCACCTTACGAATTTCTAACAAAAACACCAAAGGGAGAGGAGGCAACTAACTCAGTTAAACTAATCTTTTCTCTCCCCACCATCCAAGGCCTACCTGCATCCACAATACCTACAGGTCATATGGACGTAAGCTAGCTGTTACTGCACCAACTCACGCCAAATGTGACTACTTCCGTTCGCTCTCTACACTTAAACCCATCCTGAGTCCCACCCTTCCTTACCTCACTTCCTTAACTACTCAAATCCCCTTTCACTACCTACATTGCTATGACACTAGTGAATAGCCAATCCCTTAATCCCTAGCCTAGCTCTTCCCCACCCCCCACCCCCTGCGTCCAGTTACCCGTGGGTCCAGGACAACTTTGTTTGTGCATTTATGCCTTATGTTAATATTTACATGTGATCATTGTTTCATTGTTTCCCCTCTGATTGTTTTAGTTTGCAGTTTTTGCTGTTGGTGGTTTGCATGTAACCTGGGCTGAGCATGTAACTGGTTATTCTGTAATCTCAGTGCTCTACCCTGGTAACTGAAATTCAAATAAAATTATAAATAAACAAATATAAATGCAAGATAGCCAGAATTCCATTACGGAAAATTATGTAACTGTTGCATAATTCCAAAAGTGAATGAAGTAATTATCCAAGATATTTAGCCATCTTTACACTGTAAGGTTATTGATACACTTTCCTGCTCAACAGTGTTGACAAAATACACAACTAGTGTTGTGAGTATGCTGCTCTACACACAAATAACTGGTATTAAAAATATATTTTCTGCATGTGCAGCTTGCATACAAATTGTAACTTCAAAGTACACTATTATGATAAACCTGAAATACCTGCATCACTATCTATTTACTTTACATAAATATGAACCAGTATTTTGGAAAAACAATAAAGACACTATGTCACAATTTGTTTATTGTACTATTTGTTTATTATTCAGTAAAACAAGAAAGAAAGTTTGCAGAGTCAGGCATCCTAATTTCATAGTTTCATAGTTTCATAGTTTAGTACTAGGCTATCTGCCCTGGGGCATTTGTAAGCCTAGCCATAGTGATGTGGCTTTCGCCACCCCATGAAATGGTACAAAAATTCACAGAATAAATTTAGAATACTGTGCCTCTGTCTAGTAGTGACACAATGAAGGTCCCCTTATATAATATAATTAGTTTACTGTGCCCCTGTCTAGCAGTGACACAGATGTGACCCCTGGGGTAAACTTACGATCTCCTATCCACTCATCAAGATTTCTCTTGAAGAGAGTCAGTGAGGGGCTCTGCCTAACATGAACTGGGATCTTGTTCCAAAGCATGGGACGCCTCTGGGTTATGAATCTATCCCTCCAGCATGTCCTATTCATACTTGTGCCGAGGTTTAAGTCTTTAGCTCTCGTGGTCCTGATGGATTTGGATTTTTTGAGGTGGAGCATGTCCATCAGATCCTGATTGGACATGGCCTTGTACGTCAGGCAGAGATCACCTCTGAGCAGGCGGTATGCTACTGAATAGAGCTGAAGTTTTTTTAGTCTGGCAGAATAAGACATATGTTGGAGACCCTTGATCCTCTTGGTGAGGTACTTTTGTGGTCTCTCCAGCTGTTGCAAATGCCGGGTGAGGTACATACCAAATGGGGCATTGTACTCAATCATGGGTCTGATGAGGGAGGAGTATAGGGGTACTATGACATCCATGGATCCCTTCATGATGAGGTGTGCAAGGTAGAATGTTTTTCTAACCACTTTGGCAACGTGGGTGTCAAATGAGAGGTTGCTGTCGACTTGGGTCCCTAGGTCTCTGATTACTTTTTCTGTACTCAGTGGGTTGCTGTCTATGTGATAATTTGTGGGTACTTTGTTTTTCCCCAAAGGGGATGACTATACATTTTTTGGCATTTAGTTTAAGGCCGTGACTCCAGCACCAGTTGTCCGTTTCTGTGAGGCCTTTTTGTAGGATGTATGTGTCCGCTGGTGTATCGACTATGGCGCCTAGTTTGCAGTCATCTGCAAACTTTGTCAGCCACAACCCTCCCATGTTTGCTTTAACATCTGAGAAATAAATGCCGAACAAGAGGGGTCCCAGGACAGATCCCTGTGGGACACCACTTGTGACTGGCTTTGAGTCTGACATTGCTCCAGTGATTTTAACTTTATGGGTTCTGTCCTTTAGACAGTTTGCAACCCATCTAGTGACATAAGGGTTTACATTTAAGCTGTTGAGCTTATCTATGATGCCTGAGTGGGGTATTGTGTCGAAGGCCTTAGCCAAGTCCAGGTAGGCTGTATGGACTGCTTTGCCCTCATCAATGGCTCTAGTGACTGTTTTGAAAAAGTCAACCAGGTTCAAAAGGCAGGATCTGCCCTTTACAAAGCTGAACTGGGTGGGGTCAAGTGTCTGTAGGTCCCCTATGTCTCTGTTTATGAGTTCCATAATGATTCTTTCCATAGCTTTGCAGACCAGGCTGGTTAAGCTTATGGGGCGGTAGTTCCCAGGGTCTGTAGAGGTACCCCCTTTGTGGAGTGGGACCACTTTTGCTGTACGCCAGTGTTCAGGTACATATCCTGTAGTAAGGCTAAGGTTAAATAGCATTTTTATGTGCGGGTTTAGCTCCTCTTGGAGTTCACGTAGCACGCAACCCGGGATACCGTCAGGTCCCATTGATGCTGTGTTTTTAGCTTTGTTGAGGGTGGTTCTCACTTGGACATCTGAGATGACACGGAGATTACATTCAGCTGGGATAAGTATTTCTTCTTTTGGGGGTGAGGGCGGCGAGAAATCTGCACTGAACCTGTCAGCCAGAATGTTGGCAATATCTGTGGGTTCAGTGTATTTTTGTTGTTGTGAACTAACTCTGAGCATATCTGAGGGTTTCTGCCCAGGTTTCTAACATAGCTGAAGAAGGCTTTGTGGTTATCTTTAGTGTCCTTAGCGATTTTTCTCTCAAAGTTGGCCTTGGATGTTTTTATGAGAGAACGTAGTTTTCTGCTAATGTTGATCAGAGATGTCTTCCCATTATGGGATTTTGCTCTGTCATGCAGTAGCTTCCTTCTTTTGTTATACAATTTGTTAATGGCTGAGGTCCACCAGACAGAACACTTGCCTTTGGTGGAGAGGGACTTGGATTTATTTGGGATTGCATGATCCATGCATTCTTGGAGATGTCCATAGAAAGCATTTGTGAAGGATTCGGCATTGTGGGATGTGGTATCCACTGGCCCAGTGGGCTTAAAGGAAACCATCTCAGTCTTAAGAAGAGAAGTTTTTCACTGTGGTCTTTTGTACTGGGGGTGGAGGTGGGATATGTATATCCAGGGTGATTAGTTTGTGGTCAGATCTCACTAGTGAGGGGTATACCTCCGGTGTGGAGCAGTTTGTCCCCATGTTTGTGATGATCAGGTCTAGTATATTATCTCCCCTAGTGAGAGAGGTGACTAGTTGTTCCAGTGCATTTGAATTTATGAATTCCAGGAACCTTTGGGCTAGGGTGTTAGGGTTAGAATAATGTACCCAATCTATGTTTGGGTAGTTGAAGTCTCCCAGTATGATGGTATTTTGTGATACATTCATATCCTCCAATGTCTTCAGGAAAGCTGAGTGGGGTTCCTGAGATTGGGAGGGTGGTCTGTAACATGCTACCAGTTGTATAGCAGTTTTGCCTATGGTTAGTTGCACCTGTATGGTCTCTGATGCTTCATGTGTTGCTACTAACCTGGAGGTGTGGGTGTCCTTGATGAATATGGACACTCCCCCTCCCTTTGTGGTTCGGCCCAGGTTTTGGGGCCAAAAAGCATGATACGAGGTATAGCCTGGTAGTGCTGGGGTGCTCTCAGGAGCCTTGAACCAGGTTTCAGTTACTGCACAGACGTTGATGTTCTCCATACTGAGGAGTGCATCGAGTGCCTGCATCTTGAGATTTAGACTTCTGGCATTGAGCAGCATTACCCTTAGTTTTTTTCCATTTTTGTTTTCTAAGGAGGTGGGTTTGTCATTTGAGCCTTGCCTAAAAAAGGCACTATGGGGGTGGCAAGAGCCTTAGCCAATATCCGGACGCCCAGTGGTGACAGGTGCAAGCCGTCCCTTGCGAAGCAGCGTGGCTTGTCCAACATGTCATCCCAGGCAGACAGACATTGGATCCCCTTAGAATGACACCAGTACTTGAGCCAATTATTAAAGCTGATCATCTTGTCTTTGTATTGTGGCATCATTCTTGGTGAGGGCAAGATGCTGCTCAGGGTCAGGGTCATACCAGCCTGGGCTACATAATCAGAGAGCTCCTCTATGTCTCTTTTCATGTAGTCCAGGGAAGTACGTCTCAGGTTATTCACGCCAGCATGGACAATGACGGAGTCATATTTGTACTTGCTTTGGAGTGACCTGAGTGCGTGTGTTATGTGGAGGATCCTAGCTCCCGATAGGCAGCTCACAGTCACCCTCTCCTTGTTCAGCCTGGTAAGCAGGACATCAGTGTGTCTGACTATAGAATCACCTATTACTAGTGTATCAGGCATGGTGTTTGGCCTTGAGGGCTGTGATTGGTTGACACACTGATTTATTGAAGTATGTGTTGCATGTGTTTTGCTTTGAGGTGGTGGATTTTTGGATGTCTGCTTTGGGAGCCTCTGTTGTTTTGGTAAGTTTTTTATTAGAGTCTCCGAGTATGTCTTTGTGTTTTTATGTGTTTGGTTTGCAGTTGTGGTAGGTCTATGTGGGACTGGGTTTGTTGTGTGTGTGGTTACCATCTCCTCCTGTCTGGTCATGCCAGCCCTGAGTTGAGAGAGTTCAGCCTCCAGTTTGGCTATATAGTTGCATCTCTCACATGTATTTGTCTGACACCTCCCAAAGTCATTTTGACAGGTTACTCTAAACAAACACCCTCAATTAAAACTGTGAAGCTTTCTTTCTCTAAGACTCCACTATTAGGATGCCTTTGGTTTATTATCATTTATCCACACTCACATTAATAAAATAAAATATAAATCAATATTTTATGACTAGGAATACTTCCAATTTATTAATCCTTATAGCATGCAATACCATTTAGCTATACTTCTGATCTACTTTCTTGAATTTAAAAATAGTCACTATTCCATCTCCGATAAAAGAGCAGTGACATAAAATCATGGACCAACAGAATAATAAATAAATATCACAAGCTAAATCAAGAGTTGGTAGCATCTGAAATGCTAATATAGCAGTTAGAATATTAGTCAAACTCAGATACTGTATATGGATACACTTTATTACTTATCTGTTTATTTATTATTGTTGACCGACATAGTCTGACTGGGCAAGAAAATCCCTTTTTCAGTGGAAGTCCAGGAAGAAAAACTCCAAACAACAGAATTAAAATGCTACAACTTTAGCTGATGAAAACCTTCTAGCAGAGTGTCTTAAAATAGCAGCAGATGCATTAGCATTCTTTATTTAAACTTTTCTATCAAGGAAAGCTATTTTCACACTCCTTGGAAAAATGCTTTTTCATAAAAAGGAAACAATACTGTATTCTCCAGCTATAGACCACTGACTATTCTATCTCTGATATCAGAAATACTATTAAAACATATTTATTCGTAACTGACCAAATGCCTTATAGAAAACAATTTACTATTAAATACTCAACATATGGATTCCGACCTAAACATAGGATGATAACCACCCTTTTTAACTTTGGCAAGAATGTTGATTACAACCATAATGTAGGTAACCTGGTGTCATTGATATTTATGGATTTATCTATGATACCATGTCTCATTAAAAACTACTTAGGGAACTCTCATCCCTTCGTTGCCTCATTCAGCCATCACTTGGTTTTACAAATACCTGTCCAACAGATATCCAGTAGTAAAAGAGCAGGAAACCTTCTTCTCCTTTCCTGTAAGTGTCCTACAGGGATCTATCTTAGGCATTCTTCCAATCAATACAGTCGTTAACATCCTCCTGCTACTTCTCCAGCTACCTTAGTGCAATAGGCAGATGGCTTGACCCTAATCTGTACAAACCTAATCCTACCCAAACTGCAAGAAAGTACACAGGAATTTTTATCTGCCATTGAAAATTGGTTAGATAACTCCTTCGTGTTATGTAATGCAAAGCAAATGTTCTTCACATCAAATCAATGCACAGACCAATTCATATACTTTCTTATTTCCTCAGCAAACAATACTAAACTTGAATTTGCACCTCAACCCAAATTATCCAGTTATAATACAAAATAAAATAAAATTTGATAACCACATATCCCAGGTAATTAGAACAATATCATGAAAAATGTGATTCTCTCTTCACTACTAAATCATACGTCATTCACAATAATAGAAAAGATATTGCTGCAAGCTATCTGTTAGTGTCCGTCCATTATGCATCTCTTATACTCACCAAACTACATTCAACAGAAAAAGTAAAAGTAGACTAATTACAGCAAGGCTGCTAAATTCTCTGCTAACCTTCTTTCTAGGTCTCAGTATTGCTCAGCCTTAAAACCTCTAAATGAACTATCTGATCATTTAACATATACTGAGTTACTTAAAACACAAAGCCTAATAAAAAAGCCTGAAAACTGGCCAGCCCTAAAATGGACACTTCCGCATCCAGCATCACCAGCCAGAGATCAAGTAGGAAGTCCGTTCGTATCAGTACCAAGTCCAGTAATACTACTAGAGACTCATTATATTTCAATAACATCCCCAACGAGTGGAATAGTATTCCTGATAATCTAAAAGCCAAAAAAACAACCTACCAAGATTGAAAACCCTGCTCAAACAATATCTAAACCCCATTTGTTATGTTCATTCTCAAACCAGGTAAAACAACATATCTACCAACCGTCTTCCTGAACTTCCTTGAATTTTACAATATTGTTAGCACTGCCTCCTCAAACAGATTACCTTTTTATCTTTCTTCTTTTCAGCAATCATCTGCTTTACTTCAACTACAATGTGTACGGATGTCTGAAATCTGAAACTTCTGCTTTGTCTGTACAGTGGATTTATAATTGCTTGATTTCTCTGTTTGTGATTTTGCAAACAGATTAGAATTGTTGGTTTGCTATGCTTTTATATTCCTTTAAATATGCAACTATCGTTATTATTTTTGTAATATTTATGTCTCTCTCTCTCTCTCTGATATTGTAATAAGTATTGTTGTGGAACTTTTCTCCCTGGGCCTCTGCTGAAAGTGGTTAACTTCTGTCCAGTTGGACTTTCCTGACCAACAAATATAAGATAAATAAATAAAATAAATAAAAGCATACAATACTGTCCTCATACAAACAGTTCTAAAAAAAGACTACATTAAAAGAGAGACAGCTTATAATAATGGACAAATACAAAGAGTTGTAATGAAAAACATTAAGAATACAAATAACATAGAATAATAGTCTAATATATAAAATTATAAGAATGGTAAAGACGCAAGCTATTAATATAATGATAATCTGACATTAAAATAGTATAACTGTGTTACAGAATGGAAGATAATGCGATAGAGTAGAGGAAATAGTGAGAAAGAGGTGGTGGGGAGACATGAGAAGGAAAGGTGGGAATATAGGGAAATTGGAGAAACAATTATGAAATTTTGTGAGAAATGGGGATGAGATAGTGCAGTTACATATGCGTTGGTGTGTGAGACAGAGGACGCTGTAGGAATGAGGACAAAAATTATACATCACACAAAAGGAAGCATGAAACACATGCAGAGAGAAAAGTTGGAGTGGTGAAGGTGGAAACAGAGGGAGACGAGCTACAGATGGGTTGAGTGGTGGTTCGGCCATGACATGAACAAGATGGTAGACAAAGACAATGCTTTTGGAGATTGGATACTTTGTCACAAAGGGGGTTAAAAGTCTTGCAAGAAATGAGAAACCATATTTCAGAGAAACCTGATTTGGGGATTAGCATGAGTAAAAAGCAGGAAAAGGTGTCTTAGCTGATCTTTAAGTGGTAGTGGTGGTCAAATACGTATTAAAGAAAACAGCTTAGGTGGTACCAAATAGCGGCTGAAGGGAGGCAGAGAGATGCAATGAAAGGGATTTGGAGATAGCATTCTCAGAAGTATTACCTACACCAGCAGTCAATGCAATGAAGAAGAGTGGATTAGGAATTGATATAGTGATATAACTGCTGCAGCAAACAAGGGATGGTGGAGACCTTGTAGACAGACCAGCTCTGTACGTGGGGCAGATTCCATCTTAGCTCAAAAGGAAGTGGGGTGCTTAATTCTGGGATGAAAAAGTACATCTCAGTGGTTACACCACTAAACTAAGACAGAAGGGGAGGGAGTGTTGCAGAAGCATAGTAGGGAGTTAAGTAAACTGGCAGTAGATATTAGGTAAAAACAGATATGCAGAAAATAACAAGTGATAAAATGCATGTTTGAGAGCATTGCTGCATAATTTTACTTTGTAATGCTAGGATAGTTGTGGGAGCCGCAAGCAAAGATGCACGAGGTAAGGATGGACATTACTGATACTGCAGAAACATAAGCCATTGAAAAGTAGGCTGTTCAGAAGTAGCAAAAGGGAATGAAGTAGCAGCAATTCATGTTAAGAATGACATCAGTTGTGATATCAGACAAGGATAAAATACTAAATCAATAATAAGCAAAAAGCAACAGGGTCAGAAAGTGTGTTAAGTGCCCTGCAAAGGTAGAATACAAAGAACATGCTGCTGGATCATGACATTGTATCGTACCCCAGAGACACTAAAACTGGATGATTAGAGACAGGAGAATCAAATAGCAGAATGAGTAGGAAGCCTGGCCCATGGAGCAGAGAGATAAAAATCTGACAATCTCTGTTCAAATAGCCGCATGGGTGTTAGGGGGATTGGGCAGCTGAGGATGGGAGTGAGTAAACAACCACAGCACCACCTTTCTGGGGGGAGGGACACAGGTTGGCTGAATGTTTTAGTGACACCTTCAGGAGTGCAAGTATACCCCCCATAACAAGGAACCCAGCATTGTCACACTGAATAGCAGTGAGTCACTTTTATTAGAGGTTACTCATGTATGGCAATGCACATGCATCTCTCAGGAAGCAGCAGTTGTAAAAACAGGAAGTTGAACAGGGGGTAGAGATATGACAGTCTGCAAGACTTGGTCCCTAACATCTGACCCTTGCCTTCACAAGTGCACTGGAGGACTAATGCTTCAATGGAGAAATGAATGGGTTAGTTATGTGCTGGAAAAGGAGGACAGTATTGTGTGGATCCTGTGGACTCGCAAAAAAGGAGTGGGTATGAGAAATGAGGTAATACTCATGTGGATCAGTGTCCCCCAGGGGATGAATGAGACATTCTTAGTTATAGGGTAGAGTGAAAATGGAAATTAAATGAGGTCATGTAGGATGAGGAGATTCATGTGGCTGATACAGTGGTGCCTGGCTGTGAAAAGATACAACGTTGGACATGTGTAGATTCATAGGTGATCATTAAGCTAATAACCCCAGGGGCCTTTTTAAGTCTAGCCATATTTTCCAAAGGTGAGAATCAAACTTTGTATCTTGTGTCTGTAAGGTAGATATCTTAACCGTTATTCCACCCCAAACCCTTCAAAAAAAAAAAAAAAGAGAGAGAACAAGCAGATGCCATGATGAGATTTAAACTCATGACCCCTAGTTTACTAGACCAACGCTCTAACCCCTGAGCTACAAAGGCACTGATGTCATTGGTCTATCCAAGGCAGAGTGGGTCAACGATGTCCAGGTGACAGCTTTGTCACCGGATCTATATTGGGTGATCGAAACTTTAGGTTATCAAATACCTAAAGATTGACACCTAAACAGAGAAAGGTGTAAATATCGAATGGCCACTTCCACAAATTCTTTCGTAGGGAAAGAATTTGCTTGGCCGTTATCAGGAATCTGCCCTTTTCTCCAGTGTAGAGTGATCTCATAATTGGTATATTTAGTTAGGGAGGGAGGGAGGGGCACAGCCCCCCACTCGATTAAGGTTTGAAATTGTTTTTTTTCCCCCCAGCCAAGCAAATTCTTTCCCTATGAAAGAATTAATGGAAGTGGCCATTCAATGTTTACAGCTTTCACTGTTTAGGTGTCAAGCTTTAGGTATTCAATTACCTAAAGCTTCAACTTTATAATATAGACTCTTGTTAGCCAACATTAGTCATGTCACTTTGCAGTTTATAATGAGACCAGTAATAATACAAAGATAAGGACGATGGTGTGGGATGCTAGGATAGTTGGTTATGCTGAGTTTTAGGAGAAAATAAAGGGTTATCTATGAGAATGGTAGAAAACTGAAGGTGTAAACAGCCTATGTGACTACATCAGTAATGACGTGCTTGTGGCTCTGAGCAGAAGTGTGATGAAGTGTCAAAATGGCAGAAAAGCTGAAGGTTACTGTGGTGACACAGAAATGTTATGATGGGAATCAGGGCAAATAACTGGTATATAACAGGTGAAAGGAAGGAGTGGGAGGAGTGGGAGGTGGTTGAGCGAAAGTACAAGGAGGCTAACAGAAGGATAACAAATACAGCACGGGAAAAAAAGCAGAAAGTGCATGAGGAATAGAAACGAAGACTTTCACAGTATACCACTGGAAGGATTAAAGTAATAAACCCAGCCAGGGTAAGCAAAGATGGGAGAGAGATCACAGAAATAATGCCATTTAGCACTTTTGTTCCATCACAAAACCTGTAATCTGCCTAAATGTTGCTGACCTCTGTCTGCATTTTATATTGAATTAAAAATTTTCATTTAAGGTTTGGTTACTTCTGTTTTGTATCTTATTCTTGTATTCCATTTGTTTTATTTCAAGTTTTCTGTTGTGTTGGAATTTTAAGAGGTCTTGGCTAGGGTCAGTTAGAAAAGTTAGCAAAGAATACCTTTGCAAACAGTGAATAACATCAGCTAATTAGTGGGAGAAGCTGAGAAATAACATTCCGCATTTAGCTAGAAATAACATTCCGCATTTAGCTAGAAATAACATTCGGCATTTAGCTAGAAATATCTCTATTTAGCTTGAGTGTCTGGTTTGCTTGCTGTACTTGGCCTGAATATTGCTTATCTCTGTCTGCACTGTATTCTTCCCACCTACCCACCTGTCCAACTGTTGTTGTATTCTTAAACTTGGTGGCTTTTGTGTTGTCCGCCCCTGCTATAAGTCTGATTTTCAGCACTCCTCCCATTCCCATCTCATCAGCTCATTCTACTCAGTACAGAGAGATCATTTGGGAAGGCCCACCACCTTAGTTTCTTAACTTTCAATTATTTTCTGTTTTCTCCCTTCCCACTTAACTTAAGAAAAAAAATTTTGCATTTTATTCAGCTGCTTTTACTGTATTTTGGTTACTGGTTAAGGGTCTCGCCACCCCCATAGTGCCTTTTTTAGGCAATATCAGAAGAACAAAGTTCCTGACATAAAAATACCCTCTAAAAACAACATCAAGGTTACACTGCTAAACACTACGAGTCTAAACCAGAAACTGCACTCACTGGAAGCAGTCCTCACCTTGGAAGATGCTGACATTTGTGCAGTCACTGAGACTTGGTTCAAGGCTGTGGAGAACATCCCAGTTATACCAGGTTACATTTCCTTTCACATGTTCAGACCACAAACTGAAGGCATGAGAACTAAATGAGGTGATGTATCAATATTCATTAAAGATAACTACACCTCTAGATTGGTTAAACAGCGTGATTCCCTTGAACTACTTCAGGTGCAATTGACTGTAGGTATGACCCCATCTTCAGGTCATTGCCAGCTATAGGACCCCCTCCATGAATCAGGACATCCACTCAGCCTACTTGAATCTACTTGAGTCAATCAAGATACACCCAAACACCCTGGTTTGGATTACTTTAATTACCCATCCATTGATTGGGTAAATTATATGTGTTCTAACTCACTTGCCCAAAGGTTCCTGGACTTCATGAACTACATTGCCCTGAACCAGATGGCTGACACACCCACAAGGGGTTCAGACATCCAGGATCTGGTGCTCACCAACATGGGGGACTGCTGCACTACCCCAAGTGTGTGTGGCCATCCTTGGTGAGATCTGACCACCAATTATTTATTTATTTAACATTTATTTTACCAGGATAAGTCCAACTGGACATCATGTTTCCTTTTTCTGTGGAGTCCTGGGGAGAAAAATCTCCAAAGAAATAACAGTGTACGTACATGCTTTAGATAATAATAAAACTGGCATACAAGATAAGAGAAACAATGAAGTACAAAAAACAATTATGTAGAACAATGAGATACTCAGGAGTAGTACCATTATTTACAATATATGCAAAAAGTGCATTTCTGGTGAGAGTGTAGTGTATGCATTAAAGGCTTCAACGGGTCACTTACATATGGAAAAGTGGGTTTTCAAGGGGGGGTCTTTGCAGTGATGAGAGGGTTAGTATCGAGGTGTAATTTAAGAAGGCCTTTGAAGGTGCCTGTGTGGCTTTGTAGCCTGAGTTCAAGTAGGAGGGCGTTCCATGCTTTGGCAACATCATGGGAGAATAAGGCCTCCCCAAAACTGTTATTGTATGTATTAACTTCAATCAGGTTTTTGATACATGAACGTAGCTTCCTTTTAGGGTTGTGAAAGTTTAGCATGTCGGCAAGGGCAGGGCACCTCCCCGGATGGAAGAGAATTTGATGGGCTATGATCAGTTGGTGGTAGTATAGGAGGTTTGGAAATTCTAACCAGTGCAGTTTAGTTAGGGATAGGTAATGGTGGGAATGTGATCTATTTTTGGCAGCGAACCTAGCTATTTTATTGTAGCATGTAGAGAGTTTGTTCAGGTTGGTTTTGTTAATATTGGTGAGAACTGGAGAGGCGTAAAGTAGTGTTGATAAGAGATGAGTTCTGGCTATTGTTGTTCTAGTCTCAGGGGTTAGGAATAGTTTGCAACAATATAGGCAACCTAGTTTTTTATGGACTTTAGAGATAGTTTGGGATATGTGCTTGTTGTATTTAAGTTGATGATCAATAGTGATGCCTAAGAGATTAGCCTCAGTTACTGGAGTGATGAGGGTGCCATTGGTAGACATAATGGTAAAGGTGGCATTGCAGTGTTTGGTTGGGTGGAATAGTATTAGCTGTGTTTTTTTTGGGGTTTAGTATTAGTTGGTAGTTGTTTAGCCAGTTCTCTACCTCAGTGAAGGATTCTTGGGCTTTACTTTGAAGTAATTGGATATTTGTTGCTGAGCAGATTAGGGTAGTGTCATCTGCATACTGGACAATGTTGGCTTTAGTGGTAGCTAGGTGGAGATTATTTGTAAATATGCTGAAGATAATGGGGCCAAGGATTGAACCTTGTGGGGCACCACATGTGACAGGGAGTGGGGGGTTAGGGAGATTGTGACCGGTTGTTTAGGTAAGGACCTCCCTAGCAACAACTAGACTAAAAAACTTCTACAAGGCCAATTACAACCTCTTATGTGGCAGTATAAATAACTTTATATCCCCTCCCTCGACTGATGGAACAGACACCTATGCTGAGTTATACATGAATGCTTTATACAAGTATCTGTGCAATTGTATTTAATCTGCCTTACCTGATATAACCAAAGCAAGATCTTCAAGGAAAAACAAGCCTGCATGGTAGACAACTGCCATACGGCTATACAATAGGAGAAAAAAATTGCTGTCTAAGAGTAGGAAGGAATAATCTCAAAACTGGAAACACTCCCTCCTCAACTTAAGCAAGCAAATAAGACTCCTAGTGAAGTCCTCCAAAGCTAACTACAAATCCAAATTAGCTTCCATAACTAAGGATTATCACAAAGCATTGTTTAGTTATATCTGTAACCTCCAAGTTAAGGCCCAGATTTGTGCTGAACTTGTAGTTAATGGTACTACATATACAGAACTTGTGGATACAGCAAACCTGCTAGCTGACAGGTTCGGTAAAAACTTCACTCCTCTGTCCCTGCCATATATACCCCCAAAGCAGCCCTAACACCTGTCCTCCACCTAGTATCCCTGAGGAACAGGTCTTAAACACCCTCTCCAAGACTAAAAACACAGCCTCTATGGGACCAGACAACATCCTGGGCTGTGGTCTACATGGGTTCAAACAGGAATTAGCATCATCATTGGGCATGCTTTTCAATCACAGCCTAAGCACTGGCTTCATCCCAGCAGAATGGAAAATAGCTGCCATCATCCCTTTGCACAAAGGGGGTGCATCCACGGACTACGGGAACTATAGACCCATTAGCCTGACCAGCCTTATCTGCAAGGCCATGGAATGAGTCATGATGGACCTTATTAACAAAAATAAAGGAAATCTCCAAACATTCGACCACGTCCAGTTTGGCTTTGTTGAGGGGTGATCATGCCTGTTAAACTTGGTGGACTTCTTCAAGATAGTCACCAAAGCCCTAGAAGAGGGCAAACCTCTGCATACAGCTGACCTAAACTTAGTCAAGGCCTTTGACACAATCCTCCACTCAGGCATCATTGATAAAATCACCCAGCTGGTTATCAACCCATATATTGTCAGGTGGGTTACAAACTGGCTCACTGGTAGAACTCATACATTCAAAATAAGGGACTCCACCTCCTCCAGCAGACCAATAACCAGAGGTGTTCCACAGGGATTTGTTCTGGGACCTCTATTGTTCATAATCTATTTCTCTAAAGTACAGGCTAAAACTAAAGGACTGTGGCTGACAAATTTGCTGATGATTGCAAACTGGGAGTGATCATTGAATCCCCTAGCAATGTCAACATCCTGCAAGAAGGTCTTATGCAGACTGACAGGTGTCAAAGTCATGGTCTTAAACATAATGCAAAAAATGCATTATCATCCCCTTCAGCAAGGATCATGTTCCTGCAAACTACCACACAAGTAGCAATACCCTAAGCACACAGTCAGCGGTGAGAGATCTGGGCACACAGGTCAACAGCAACCTTAACTTCTATCACCATATCTCCACAGTGGTAAGAAGGGCATTTTATATTGCTCATCTCATAAGTAAGGGCATTGCCTCCAGGAAAAAAAGAGGTTATAACCCCCCCATGTACTCTTCCCTCACAAGGCCAATAATAGAGTATAATGCTGCCTTTGGTATATTCCTTTCCCAACACCTGCAGCAACGGGAGAGACCACAAAAGTTCATTTCAAGGAAAATTCTGTGTCTTCAAGATCTGTCTTATACGGACATACTAAAACCATTGTCACTTTACTATGTGCCATACAGACTGCTAGAGGTGACCTGTGTCTTGCATACAGAGCAATCTTTCACCCAGCTTTAATGGAAATACTGCACATTCGCAAGTCAAATAGAACACGAGTCACACACTAAAAGGGTTTAACCTGGTATGTGACATCAACAAAACTTGCTGGAGAGACATATTTGTCTCGCGGAGGTTACCCCACCTTTGGAACAAGCTTCCTATTCATGTTAAACAAAGCCCCTCATTGGCCCTATTTAACTATAATTTGGATGATTGGATGGGTAACTGCAAATTCACTCCGGGGGTTCCACCTATGTTCCTCTTGGACAAGAGCAATAGGTGCTGATTTTAGTGTCTGCTTGAACCAGACACCCCTTGGGAACACAGGTTAAACTTGGCTAGGCTTGTAGGGGCCTGGGGCCATTAGCCTAATAACCTCCTATGATCCTGTGCAATGAAACCACTTACATTTTTATTTCTGTTATTTTAACAAAACTAATTGCAGTTTCAGAGATGGTCACAGTTGGATCTTTTCATTTGCTTTAGAACAGGAGGATCTTAAGAAAGTGGCAAAAGGTAATATATAAACTATCTATATTTTTGATATTTGCCATCATCCTAGCTGCTTGTGGCAGAGGTGATGGTAAGACTTGATGCTTTATACCAGAAGGTGCAGTATAGGGTTAAATTGATCTATGATGAAATAATGAAGGCATGATCATCTTATCCTCCTAGAGCAAATCCAAATCACCTGTAACAATAAAATGCAACAAGACCACCAGCTGCGCAAACAAATGAAAAAACAAAACCAGGGAGGCAAGAACCCCCCCCCCCCCATTCCCCACGTGGGCCATTTCATTTCATACCCTTGTAATTAAATATACTAACTCTGTAGTTGCACAACTATGGAATCAGTAAAAACCACAGCAAAGAGAAAAGTTTTCCTGATCCCAGTCTACACCTGAAACAGTATAACAGATGTGCACCCATAATTGCATAGTGGTGCAGCAGGTATAGTTTTCCCCTTACAGCAAGAGGTTCTCTGGTTCAATTCTCAGTCATGGTATCTTTTATGTGGAATCTGCATGACCTCACTGTGCTTGCATGGGTTTTCTCCAGTGTTCAGGTATCCTCCCAGACTCCAAACAAAGCATGCAATAGGCAGTTTAGATAATCTAAATGGGCCATTGGTGTGTGTCTGTGATACAGAAGAACAATCATGGCAGGGCTAGTCACTCAGTAGTGTGAAAACAGACTCTAGATGATAGCCACTGTTGATGTGACACCCCAATCCCATGTGCCAAAATTGGAAAAAGGGGGTTGTGGATGGATGGCCTCATAACTGAAAAAAAGCAAAAAATAACATGTATGCTCCTACACTCCTCATTGGCATTCCTTCCTGGAGACCAGAAACTCTGAATTATGAAACTCTGCAAATCATCCTTTTAACAGTGGTTCCTGCTCTTACTGTAGCTCAGAGTTTGTACTTTAATGAGTGAAGATCTGAATGATATGGTGAAGATGTAACATCACATTGCTTATGTTGCACACCTAACACAGTAAACAAGGCTATAGATTTGCTTTTCTCTCTGACGTGCTTTATCTATCTATAAATTAAAATTTCAGCAGTAAACAATTATTTCAGCCAAATGCAGTTTAGAGACACAAAGTAGAATTGCAGGTGTGTTCATAGTGTGCCACATTGATGTGGTTTAGCAGACTGATTGTATAATATTAAGTTACTGATACTACAAATGGCAGATATCTCACAGTTTGGTTATGGTACATCATGTGAAGAAGAACTCCGCTTTTAGTATTATTATCTACAGCTATCCATGAGCCAAACCAAGCTGCAGAATTATGAGTTTAAAGCTTTATTAACAAGCAATTGTACTAGCTAGTGGAATATATTGGATGTCAACCAAGGGCACATGACACTTCCTTAGAAATAAGAAAATCAGTAAATTGAACACAACAAAGTTAGTGCAACCTTCAGAAAGTCAACAAGGAGGCAGGTTGTACAAAAAGGGGCAAAGGAAGTAAAAAAATGGAATAATGTGGGTCTATATTATGTGATCAAAAGACATGTTCATCGAACGCATCTTCATCGACACATAAACAGCGAACACACTAATCTCCAAATGGCTACTTCAGCAAATTTTTATCCAGGAGAAAAATCACTCAGCCAAAGAAAAACAAAACAAACTTTCAAACTCTACAAAGTGGGGGGTTTCACCCCCCGATGTGAGGGGCTGTGCCCCCACACACCCTCTAACTAAATATACCAAATCCAAGACTGCACTTCAGTGGGGAAAAGGGCAAATCCCCGATGACAGCCTAGCATTTTTTTCCTCTGGGAAAAAATTCACTGAAGTGGCCATTTGGAGATTAGTGTGTTTGCTGTTTATGTGTCGATAAAGACATGTTCGATGAACACGTCTTTCGATCACATAATATAGACCCACATAAAGTCTACCGGTGCAGTTTCTGCAAAAGCAGGAATTAAAAACATGGAACACAGACAACCATGACAGGAATGTAAATATACCTGTGTTTATATTCTGATTCCCAATACTTTAACTTTACTATAACTACCTCTTCTCTGACTCTACTTCTCCACTTGGCATTCTTCCCTTCCTCCCACACTGTCTTCTAATTTGCTTCATTGCCTATTACTGTCCTAACTTAATACATTTCATAATCTAACTCCATTTTATTTATTTTATCCTTTTCCCCTTATTCTTTACACTCTTTTTTTTTACCTACTCTCCCTGTATCCATACCTTACATGTATCTCTGTTTTTCTGTATAAAATTTAACATCTTTTTTCCCTAGACTGTAACTGTGAGGGGAAGTAATTAATTCATGCACCTTTAATCTTAAGACATATAGCTTCTTATTTTCTTGTAAATATGTATGATAGAAATTAACACTTGTAGTAACAATCTTAAATTTTTCAGTTTGTTATTATTGTTTCATTAACATGCATACTAATATTTTTGTCTCTATGTACTAATTTTTGTGGAGCTTTTCTCCCCGGGCCTCTACTGAAAATGGAATTTTCTCCAGCTAGACTAGCCCGGTTAACAAATGTAAAATAAAAATAAATAAATAAATATTCTGCAGGGTCAACAATGAGATCGAACTGTCAGGGAAGGAAATGTCTACACAAGGGATGGGATCATAATGGTAACCATTTAAAATATCGGGACTCACAATTCCAAGTTCCAAAATGTACAGACTGAATGACCGTAAATCCAGACTTACATATACTAAGTCTGAGACTGTCATTTCTTATAATATTCCCTTTTCTCTGAATTATGGCGATCTCAGAATTCATATATATGTTCAGGGGTCTGGAAGGATTGCCCCTCTACATCCGGTAGTGCAGGGGAGCCTGCTATAAAAACAAGTTTAAAGAAGAAGAGGTAAGCTTGATATATACTCATCTGCTGGATTTTCTGTCAATTTCAGGTGTGTCAGGATTCAGCATTGAAGGACCCAACATTTCAACAGGCAGCAGATGAAAAAAACAGAGGTAATGGGTGTCCACATTAATTCGGAGGGTCATACAATGGAGCCTCAGAATAGCAAGACAGCAAGTGTGAATACAGAAATATATAAGAATTCCAAGATAGCAGCATCTCTGAGTATTCACTCTTTTATGAGGTACAGTAGTCTCAGAGTTAGTATTTATATTAATAACAGGGGTGAGTACAGCCCTGCATGTTTTCAGGTACAGACATCTCCCTAGAAAATGCTTTTTATGGTGTAACAGCAAGTTTTAATATTCACTATAATTGTTGTGTATTTACAATTTATTTTTGTTGTTTCAGGATTGAGAGTCATTGGTTTTGTAATTCTGTGATAACTGAGATGCATGAGGGTATGAAGGTATTGTGAATTAGGGGTGTGGTCTCAACTTTTATTTATTTACTTATTTTCTTATTTACTGTCAATTGTTTACTAGGAAAGTCCCATAATAGGCACTTTTTCAGTCCTGGGGAAAAAAATCTCCACAGCTAACAAATCTTATAAAATGCCATAGAATAGAACACAATACAATACAGTACAATACAATACAAAACAACAGATGTTAACTATCACATACAAGATACAAAAATTAGTATATAAAGAAAAAAACAACAGAAGAGATAGATCCTAGAAATCATTATATTTAACAGAGTTATATTCCAATTTCAGTTAAGAACTTTCATTAGGTTAACTCATTACAGACTATTAGAGAAAGGGCAAACTATACATCAGCACCGATTGGAGAATGAACATTCTCCAGCAGGGTATTAATGTACAATTAATGCCCGCTGACAAACAAGTCCACTGTTTCATGGCAGCATAACAAGCTACCGTGGAGTTCGGACAGGAAAAAAAATAATGGCCACCATTACTTTACTCTTGCTGAGCAACACTTTTGCAGTTTATTAAGTGTAAAAAAAAAACAGAAAAAAGTTTGTGTGTGTATATGCTATTGTGTGAGTGAATGTGTGTATTAAAGCAGAGGAAACTGCGTGTGTGTGTGTGTGAGAGAGAGAGAGAAAGTGATACCTCTCAACTGTCCAAATTTTTACAGAATGGCTAGAGTTTTGCCTCATATTTTGTGTCTGTTCCTCAAAAAATTTGTGATCTTCTGAAGTCTTGTAGCAAGTCAATGGGGAGTGAATTCACTAAATAATGACAGGCATTTGAGTTTTAGGATTTAGATCTTTCAGAAAATGCACGTAATACAAAAGCTTTTATTCTTGCAACTTTCTAAATTTATACTAGCAAGATTTAAAATTTGTTCCTATTTTTGGGTCTTTGTCCCCCCATTATTTTTGGCTTTGGCCAGATTTTTTGTGCCAAGAAGTTGAGAGTTATCCTTGTGCGAGGGAACGTGTGCATGGGAGCAGAGGATACCGTGTATGAGAGAAAGAGAGAGAGAGAGTGAGAGCGATCTTGTGTGAGTGAATGCATGTATGAAAGCAGAGGATACTGTGTATGAGAGAAAGAGAGAGAATGGGCTCTCTGCAAAACTGTGTTTTATTTATTTATTTTTAAATACTTTATTATTTCTTAATATTTTTTTATGTAGAATTCTTCCTCCAACACCATTAGCATATACTAAAGAAAGTTTGAAATATTAGGCAGAGGTACTATTTTACATTAAAAAAAAAAAAAAAAAAAATATATATATATATATATATATATATATATATATATATATATATATACATACATATAAATGTATATATATATGTATATATATATATATATATATATATATATATATAAAACATAAGTAAGTAAAACACAACAATTTAACAAATTCCAGTTTCTAAGTACAGTAATGCCTGGCAGGGTGTGTGTTAATGTGTAATTAATGTCCTTCCAGGGTTGTAGAGGCCCTCTGCCTGTGGTGTTGGGCCTCATAAGACACCTGTCAGGCATTATCCCTTATGTAATGCCCCCAGGTGCTTCTGGAGTTGCATCCTATTGATGCCTGTAGGTGTCTAGTAAAGCCTGTTCATCTTTCCATTAATAATTTCAAAATCATGATACATACAAGCTATTGGAATATTTTATCTTGAAGCGTAAGTGATTTACAACACACCTGCACTATTTTACCTCTGAGTAGTGCCATTTAAGAGCTATTAATTATTATTCATATACTATTTTATATATATATATATATATATATATATATATATATATATAGAGAGAGAGAGAGAGAGAGACTGATTAGCCTGATGTAAAAGCTCACAAATGGATGACAAAAACGCTGGTGACAGTATAGGTATAGCTTGAGCGTTTACTGGCATATTGTAAGTTGTCTACAAAATATTACACAATTAATATTTACTATATTTTACTACGACTTAGAAAATCCAGTCGAATACATAAAATTTAATTAACACTACCACTTTTAAGATTTGTTTGTGGTTCCAGAGATATGAACATTTGTTTGAAATGTGAACCTGTAAGCTGGTTTTGCCATATACAGGTTGCTGTCACTGGGAGTTAAGAGTTCAAACCTCCAGAGCTCCTTTATATGAAAGAGTTAATAGACAGGTGCAATAGAATATGAAGGGCATTACTAAATGATGACAGATTATTTGGTAAGATTGTTTTAGGTGTGACTAACCTATTTTGTCTTCTGATGAAAGCATAGAAGCTTAGATTATGAAAGAAAACCAAAAGGCCACTACAGAAAGAGGACAGACAGAAAAAGTTTATTTTATTCTGCATTCATTTACTGGGATATTTCATCTTCACATACAGAAACCTCCTTTTTATTGAAGACCCAGGGAGAAAAGCTCAATTTAATAAACAATTAACAAAATAAAGTTCAGTTATTACAGAAGAATGTATACTTTATTGTGTTGTTGATGGAGAGAAGAGCTTTGGATAGAAAACTGGCTCCCTATCAAAAAAATAAGCTGAGATCTGCCTCCAAACCAGTGAATTGTAAAATAACTGAAGGGCAAAAACCATGGTGAGATACAGTATATTGTTATCTTGGAGATACTTTAGCAGCTGAAAATGTACATGATTTTGAATTGTATGCCAATATTCAGAAGGTCACCCCCCCCACTATGTAATGCTCTCGATAGTTCACGTTTCTAGACTGTGTTCCATTTCTGTACTGAACAAGCCTCCAGAAATGCTAAGCTTAATCAGACTAGCATTCTAAAAGAAAAAAAAGCCATGTAAACAAATTTCACAGCTTTCATTTTAAAGTATAAAACATCTCATTGCAAGAAATAAATCCTCCTACAAAGGTGTGCACAATGGCATGTTTGGCATATGTCTGGCTATACCCTCCCTCTGGTGCACTGTGAAGGCAAGAAATGGTAACTGATGCATTATAGAAACTTGACTGAAGTAGATGAAAATAAAAAAAGGTAATAGAAGAAATGTGTTGCAATACCGATGGGGAATTTATCTACTGTAACCGTACTTATGTTATACCTAGGAGCAATCATACTCAGTACCTTAGTCAGGTGTTGCCAAAGACAGCTTCTGCCAGAAAAGACCAAATGTAAAATCTTAGCAAAGGTTTACTTGTAATAAGAATAAATAGATTATCTCAGGTATTTAGTCACCTAGAAAGAAATAAACATTCAGCAGTGCATTTCTCAATAAGCAAAACAGGAGAGTCAAGCCATGGTGACGTAAGAATGCATCTTATTCTAGCTGAGTTGGGTAACACAGAGTCAAACCATATTATGAAAGAATACAAAAGGTGAGATGACACAATTGTGGACAAACTCAAACTGCCATCCCAGAAAGAAAAAGCAAATAAAAAATAGATAGAAAATTGGCTCCCTATCAAAAAATAAATTGAGCTCTGCCTCCAAAACAGTGAATTGTAAAATAAACCATTTACAAAATTAAACAGCTTCTGTATGGGAGAATGCCTCCTTGCTTACTGTCAAGGAGGGATTCACTAACCTAGATACCCCTGCTAATTATATATACTAAGGCAGAGGTTCATACACATTCAGGCAAATGGTTACACAGCATCTCACAGTGCTGGCATATGGAGCAAAGCAATGTAAAATAAAAAGAGCTGTAGTGTTTATATGTTCATAGGTAGGTGCTAGGCTATTGGCCCTAGGGCCTATATAAGCCTAGCCAAAAAGCTACCCTGTCTTTCGCCACCCAAGAAAATGATTTTCCTGTGCCCCTGCCAAGCAGAGCAACAGAAGTGATCCCTGGGGTGAATTTCCTATTTCCCATCCAGTCATCAAGATTTTTCTTGAAGAGTGCTAATGAGGAGCTTTGTTTGACATAGATAGGTAGTCTGTTCCAGAGTATGGGAAATCTCTGGGACAGGAATCTATCCCTCCAGCATGTTCTGTTTATTGTGGTGACAAGGTTTAGGTCCCTAGAGCATGTAGCTCGGAGGGATTGGGATTTCTTTAAGTGGAGCATGTCCAACAACTCTGGGTTTGACATAGCTTTGTATGTTAGGCAGAGATCGCCTCTGAGTAGGCTTTATGCGACAGAGTAAAGCTGAGTTTTTTGAGACAGTCTGCGTAGGGCATCTGTTTGAGGACAGTAATCCTCTTTGTGTGGTATTTCTGTGGCCTTTCCAGTTGTTGTAGATGTCTTGTGAGGTACATACCAAAAGGGGCATTGTACTCTATAATGATGGGTTATTAGTATTAGCAGTGCTAAGCTGGTCTGTGTCAAGAGGAGTATTACAGTACAACACATGGCTGAAGTGATGGATGTCGCTGCTAAAACAGACTATGACAGCTGAAGGGATGTCCACTCATGCATGCAGTGTTGCACCACATGTCTGCAATTTGCAGTGCATCTATTACAGGTAGACAACGTAATAGCTAGCTGGGTGTCCAATGTGACTGTGCCCAGCAAAGTGTCCACCCTAGTCATCATACAAAATCGGGAAGGTCATGACTTACAAATAAAAGTAGGAAAGGGGAAAACAGTCTAAACAAGGGTAACCATAAGGTGAGAAGAATTCCAAAAAGCACGGTAGGTGGGCAAGGCAGTGAGGGTTGGCTGTGGATAGAATAGAGAAAGAAAGGAAGGTACCATAGCCAGATAGGCAACCATAAAACAGATAGATAGACAGCCAGGAGTGGTAGATGCACAACAGGTGAGGAGGATGGTGTCTGGACACAGATATACAGAGGGTGGTAAAGGGATGATGGGCAAGGTTCAAAAATGAGCTAGAAGTTTATAAGGAATGACACATAAAGGGGGAAACAAGCCAGTCTGGGAATAGAGTGCAGTCCTGTCATAACTGGATGCCAGGCTGATCCAGAGGGAAATAATCCGTCATCAACCATCCAAGTTTCTTATACTGTGTACCAGTTGTTGATCTCATAGCTTGATGAGTGATGCCTTTTGGTTATGTAAATTGAATACCCATGTCAGAAGGGTCTCCATATTTCTGAGCTGGACACTGATTTACCAGAACCCTCAACAGCAAACAGTCTTTGAATCTGAAGTTAAGAGAGCAGGAGATGAGCCTTCACTCTTCTCCTGAGAAGCAGACACAGAGGCTGTCAGTAAACCTTCTAGGTCAATTTCAATAAAGGGATGATTTTCCTCCTCTGGAGAGGCAGACCTAGTGGTCTCTGCTAACCCAGGGTCAGAGGTATCAGCCTTAGCAAACTGAATTAGGCTTCACCTATCCTCTTCCATAATTGTACCTGCAAAAAGACAACTTCTGTAGCGAGCCTGATTGAGATGAGTGTCTTGAGAAAGTGTAAGAATTGTGTCATGCTGTCTGATGATCATCCAGTACTCAAACAACAAAACACAGTTTGTAACAGATGTACATATTTAAGGTCACTGGAGGAAAAAAGCTCACACACATTAAACTCAAGACACTCAAACACCAATATCATCAGCACTACACCACACACCACACCTCACTAAGGCCATCACAATACACATAATCACTCAAACACCAATATCATCAGCACTACACCACACACCAAACCTCAATAAGCCATTACAATACACATAATCACTCAAGCACCAACATCATCAGCACTACACCACACACCAAACCTCAATAAGCCATTACAATACACATAATCACTCAAGCACCAATATCATCAGCACTACACCACACACCAAACCTCAATAAGCCATTACAATACACATAATCACTCAAGCACCAATATCATCAGCACTACACCACACACCACACCTCACTAAGGCCATCACAATACACATAATCACTCAAGCACCAATATCATCAGCACTACACCACACACCAAACCTCAATAAGCCATTACAATACACATAATCACTCAAGCACCAATATCA
Organism: Protopterus annectens; assembly: GCF_019279795.1. NCBI lineage: Eukaryota > Metazoa > Chordata > Ceratodontiformes > Protopteridae > Protopterus > Protopterus annectens. The sequence continues at coordinate 101,581,450 of NC_056750.1, read as the reverse complement.
TCAGCACTACACCACACACCAAACCTCAATAAGCCATTACAATACACATAATCACTCAAGCACCAATATCATCAGCACTACACCACACACCAAACCTCAATAAGCCATTACAATACACATAATCACTCAAGCACCAACATCATCAGCACTACACCACACACCACACCTCAATAAGGCCATCACAATACACATAATCACTCAAACACCAATATCATCAGCACTACACCACACACCACACCTCACTAAGGCCATCACAATACACATAATCACTCAAGCACCAATATCATCAGCACTACACCACACACCACACCTCACTAAGGCCATTACAATACACATAATCACTCAAGCACCAATATCATCAGCACTACACCACACACCAAACCTCAATAAGCCATTACAATACACATAATCACTCAAGCACCAATATCATCAGCACTACACCACACACCAAACCTCAATAAGCCATTACAATACACATAATCACTCAAGCACCAACATCATCAGCACTACACCACACACCACACCTCAATAAGGCCATCACAATACACATAATCACTCAAACACCAATATCATCAGCACTACACCACACACCACACCTCACTAAGGCCATCACAATACACATAATCACTCAAACACCAATATCATCAGCACTACACCACACACCACACCTCACTAAGGCCATCACAATACACATAATCACTCAAACACCAATATCATCAGCACTACACCACACACCACACCTCACTAAGGCCATCACAATACACATAATCACTCAAACACCAATATCATCAGCACTACACCACACACCACACCTCAATAAGCCATTACAATACACATAATCACTCAAGCACCAATGTCTTCAGCACTACACCACACACCACACCTCACTAAGGCCATCACAATACACATAATCACTCAAGCACCAATATCATCAGCACTACACCACACACCACACCTCACTAAGGCCATCACAATACACATAATCACTCAAGCACCAATATCATCAGCACTACACCACACACCACACCTCACTAAGGCCATCACAATACACATAATCACTCAAGCACCAATATCATCAGCACTACACCACACACCACACCTCACTAAGGCCATCACAATACACATAATCACTCAAGCACCAATGTCTTCAGCACTACACCACACACCACACCTCACTAAGGCCATCACAATACACATAATCACTCAAACACCAATATCATCAGCACTACACCACACACCAAACCTCAATAAGGCCATTACAATACACATAATCACTCAAGCACCAATATCATCAGCACTACACCACACACCACACCTCACTAAGGCCATCACAATACACATAATCACTCAAACACCAATATCATCAGCACTACACCACACACCACACCTCAATAAGCCATTACAATACACATAATCACTCAAGCACCAATATCATCAGCACTACGCCACACACCACACCTCACTAAGGCCATCACAATACACATAATCACTCAAACACCAACATCATCAGCACTACACCACACACCAAACCTCAATAAGCCATTACAATACACATAATCACTCAAACACCAACATCATCAGCACTACACCACACACCAAACCTCAATAAGCCATCACAATACACATAATCACTCAAACACCAACATCATCAGCACTACACCACACACCACACCTCACTAAGGCCATTACAATACACATAATCACTCAAACACCAACATCATCAGCACTACACCACACACCACACCTCACTAAGGCCATCACAATACACATAATCACTCAAACACCAACATCATCAGCACTACACCACACACCACACCTCAATAAGCCATTACAATACACATAATCACTCAAGCACCAATATCATTAGCACTACACCACACACCAAACCTCACTAAGGCCATCACAATACACATAATCACTCAAGCACCAATATCATCAGCACTACACCACACACCAAACCTCAGTAAGCCATTACAATACACATAATCACTCAAGCACCAATATCATCAGCACTACACCACACACCAAACCTCAATAAGCCATTACAATACACATAATCACTCAAGCACCAACATCATCAGCACTACACCACACACCACACCTCAATAAGGCCATCACAATACACATAATCACTCAAACACCAACATCATCAGCACTACAACACACACCACACCTCAATAAGCCATTACAATACACATAATCACTCAAGCACCAATATCATCAGCACTACACCACACACCACACCTCACTAAGGCCATCACAATACACATAATCACTCAAGCACCAATATCATCAGCACTACACCACACACACCTCACTAAGGCCATCACAATACACATAATCACTCAAGCACCAATGTCTTCAGCACTACACCACACACCACACCTCACTAAGGCCATCACAATACACATAATCACTCAAACACCAATATCATCAGCACTACACCACACACCAAACCTCAATAAGGCCATTACAATACACATAATCACTCAAGCACCAATATCATCAGCACTACACCACACACCACACCTCACTAAGGCCATCACAATACACATAATCACTCAAACACCAATATCATCAGCACTACACCACACACCACACCTCAATAAGCCATTACAATACACATAATCACTCAAGCACCAATATCATCAGCACTACGCCACACACCACACCTCACTAAGGCCATCACAATACACATAATCACTCAAACACCAACATCATCAGCACTACACCACACACCAAACCTCAATAAGCCATTACAATACACATAATCACTCAAACACCAACATCATCAGCACTACACCACACACCAAACCTCAATAAGCCATCACAATACACATAATCACTCAAACACCAACATCATCAGCACTACACCACACACACCTCACTAAGGCCATTACAATACACATAATCACTCAAACACCAACATCATCAGCACTACACCACACACCACACCTCACTAAGGCCATCACAATACACATAATCACTCAAACACCAACATCATCAGCACTACACCACACACACCTCAATAAGCCATTACACACATAATCACTCAAGCACCAATATCATTAGCACTACACCACACACCAAACCTCACTAAGGCCATCACAATACACATAATCACTCAAGCACCAATATCATCAGCACTACACCACACACCAAACCTCAATAAGCCATTACAATACACATAATCACTCAAGCACCAATATCATCAGCACTACACCACACACCAAACCTCAATAAGCCATTACAATACACATAATCACTCAAGCACCAACATCATCAGCACTACACCACACACCACACCTCAATAAGGCCATCACAATACACATAATCACTCAAACACCAACATCATCAGCACTACACCACACACCACACCTCAATAAGCCATTACAATACACATAATCACTCAAGCACCAATATCATCAGCACTACGCCACACACCACACCTCACTAAGGCCATCACAATACACATAATCACTCAAGCACCAATATCATCAGCACTACGCCACACACCACACCTCACTAAGGCCATCACAATACACATAATCACTCAAACACCAATATCATCAGCACTACGCCACACACCACACCTCACTAAGGCCATCACAATACACATAATCACTCAAACACCAACATCATCAGCACTACACCACACACCACACCTCAATAAGCCATTACAATACACATAATCACTCAAGCACCAATATCATTAGCACTACACCACACACCAAACCTCACTAAGGCCATCACAATACACATAATCACTCAAGCACCAATATCATCAGCACTACACCACACACCAAACCTCAATAAGCCATTACAATACACATAATCACTCAAGCACCAATATCATCAGCACTACACCACACACCAAACCTCAATAAGCCATTACAATACACATAATCACTCAAGCACCAACATCATCAGCACTACACCACACACCACACCTCAATAAGGCCATCACAATACACATAATCACTCAAACACCAACATCATCAGCACTACACCACACACCACACCTCAATAAGCCATTACAATACACATAATCACTCAAGCACCAATATCATCAGCACTACGCCACACACCACACCTCACTAAGGCCATCACAATACACATAATCACTCAAACACCAATATCATCAGCACTACACCACACACCACACCTCACTAAGGCCATCACAATACACATAATCACTCCAGCACCAATGTCTTCAGTATTAATCCCAGAACCATATTCTCTGCACCATCTTCCTAGCGATCTAATCTATCCAACTACAGACTGAGAAACCTACTCCACCACTACTGCACAAGCACAGAGATTCCTGGACTTTCACAATACAAATTCTCTGGTACAATTATTTAAAGTACCCCCCCCCCCCGGCTGAATCAACATCTTGGAACTTGTCCTTCTAATAAGGGGTGCACCTTACCCTATCCCTTGTGTGTTTTTGTCACTTGCTAGATCTGACCAGAAAGCTCTCTCAGTCAAAATAATATTGAAATCAGAGATCCCTTCCATCCAAGGTACCTTTAGAAATTTTTCTAAGACAAACTTCCTACTCCTAAGTGATACATTGGCAAGCTTCAAATTCCCACCAAACCCAGTTAACATCCACTGAATGCACACAGATATGCACAACCGCACTACAACATGTAAACAACTGTAAAGATGCAGCTATACTGTGTAGGAACAAGTGCAGGGCAAACCGAGAAAGAAACCCACATGGTGGAATCATAATATCAACAAGCTTTATAATAAAAGGAAGAGAATTTTTATCAAAATTAAGAAGATTTATTTCCAGATTGATAGGACCCTCATCACTGAAATAAACAAGGAACTCTGGAACATAATAAAATCCATGAAAACAAAGTCTGAGGCAAAAAGAGCTACCCAAGCTAAAGACAATCACAAAGTATTTTTTAGTTATGTTCATAATCTCAAAAGCACAACATAGCAATGCACTGAGCTGATTGGGAACAGTGTTACTTTCAGTGGGTATGAAGATATACTGAAACTACTGGCTGATAAATTAAGCTCATATTTTAGCCTTCTCTTCCCTCAGTCTGTTCCTCAAGATATTTCTGAAACTAGCTTGCCAGTCCTAAAATTGCTATCAAAAGCTAAAATACTGCTTCGATGGCACCTGACAATATCCCTTGATGTACTTTAAGTAGCATGAAGCACGATTTAGCCACCACTATCACTAACAACACTTTTCAACCTCAGCCTTGATACAGGTTTTGTACCAAGCAAATGAAGGACCACTACTGTCATTCGTCTGGAAAAGGGAAGACCTTCCACAGACTGAGGTAATTACTAACCCATAAGTCTGACCAACCTCCTATACAAAGACATAGAAAATGTATTGTGTAACTAATCAGTAAGGACATAGGGAATCTCCAAACACTGGACCCATCTCATTTTGGATTCATCGAGGACAGCGCATGCTCACTCAACCTGCTGTACTTTTTGAAAATGCCACCAAAGCAATGGATGAAGGTAAAATTGTACACATCACATAACTCAATCTGGCCAAAGCTTTTGACATAGCCCCCACTCAGACATAGTAAAAAAAGGTAAATAAACTTGGAATAAAACCCCTATGTCATTCACTGGATTGCCAGCTGGCTCACAGATAGAACACAAAGGAACTGAAAACAGAGGAAGTCACCAGTGGAGTCCCCCTGGTCCTGTACTTGGGCCTCTTTTTTTTTGCCATCTTCTTCTCTGAAGTAAAATCCATTACTAAATGGCTCTGGATGACTACATCTGCAGTCTTTGATTCCCTAAATGACTTAGCCATCCTGCAGGAAAGTTTCTCCCAAATAAATAACTAGTGAAAAAAATCATGGACTGAAACTAAAGGCCAAAAAATGCATTATCATATCTTTTGGGAAGTCATCTACTCCAGGGAACTATCACATTGAAAATGTACCCCTAAGGGTTAATATAGTTTTTCGGGAATTGAGAACTTGTGTGGGTGGTGACCTAATTTTCCAGCCCTATGAAGAGTGGGAAAACTTTTTACATGCATAAATTACAAACAGAATTACAGTTATACCATGGACTGGCACAGATATCATGCATACTCTACTGTCAAGAAAGACATTTTTTCCTTCTGCACCATTCAGACATATTCAGCCTCCACTCCACGTATGTATACATTTACAGCAGTTGATAAACTGGAAGAGAATGGTACTGAAGCAAAAAGGTAGTGCTGAAAAAGGTACTTACAGTACATGTCAGACTCCATCTCCTGAACCTCTGCCTCCCTCTCTTGATGTAGGATGGGACAGCAGCATATTAGGTCACTCTTCCCATACTATCACTGTCCACCACAAGGAACAATGCCCACAGTCCAAGAAAACTCATGCCAAGCATCCACCTTCCTCAGCCACCCATCATCATAGCTCAACAGGTGTTCCTTGAAATTTCTATGTGGGAGAAACAGGAGAATCTCATTGTCTGTGGCATTCCACAATGGAATGTTGCATTCCCCATTGTTTGAAGTAGCCACGGTCACTCACTCAGGTTATCTAGAGAGGCAAAATAGTAGCCCCGTGTGCATTGATGCATGTTTCTGTATCACATGTCACACAAGATAGAGCTGCACCATGGCACTACAGCACTGGGGTAAACCCATGCTGAATGCATGAGCACACAAGTTACATGCTTCCTGTTCACATTGCTAGCACTTCCATGTTGTAACAATGCATTGTGTTCTGGCAGCAGATCAAAATGATGCTACCTGGGCTCATTAGCATACCTGCTATGTTTGACAGTGCTTACTAGCACAGTATACAGTATCCGCATCATTTTGCATTGAACGCTTGCTACTACGCAACTGTGAAATAGAGAAACTGCAGGACAGATTCCATAGTCTTACTATTTCACAGAATTAAGGTGGGAGTCCTGCATAGTAAAGTAACTCAGTAAAATCAACAAACCCTGTGGTGACCGTTAATGACAGTGAAATTGATGTTATGAGAATGAAACACACACACACACACACACACACACACACACACACACACACACACACACACACACACACACACACACATCATGCACCTCTTGATCAAGAATGCCAAACACAAGCATTATCAGGACCAGATTTGGCAGTAGTGTAGCTAGAGTGGGGATAAAGGGGGCAACTGCCCCAGGTTTGAGGTGTTAGGGGATGTGATTGAGAGATACCAGTCAATGGACAGTGCAGTACCCATATTCATTTCTGTATCCACATTTCTGAATGCAGGTACATAAATGAATTATGATGCTGCTTTTCTGTTCAAGATTGCAGTAGTCACTTTGTGTATAGTGTAAGACATAGCAATTGGCATTCTACAGTTTCAAAAGCAGAAGTCATCCTTTTTTTTCTTACCTGGCTGGCTCCTGAGTTTAGAACTCCCTGCTTTTTTTCGCCTCAAATTTGAGGGGCACCAGACTAGAGAACTGCACCAAGTGTTAGTGGAGTCAGCTATGGCTCTGTGATTCGGTAGGCAGTGGTGCAGGATGTGAATGCTCTCAGCAGCCATAATAGAACTCATCAACAGGTACAAAATGGGTTACTGATATTTTATTCCATGCAAAGGACAAGACATGGAACGTTCCAAAAAGACAGGTCCACCACAGGGGGGTGGACAGTTAACATAGAAGTTGCTGAAGAAAATTGAGGTGTTTTTGGTGTCATGTATCAGGTGGGGCAGCAGCCTGTCATGCCTGGGGTATCTTAAATGTGGGGACTGGATGAGCACCAACAAACTGTGTACCAGTCTAGTAATGTACATAACAGCACTACACAGGACATGCCACTGCACATTTTAAGGAAACGATTGACCAGGGCACACCACCATATCTGTTGATGTGCAACAATCTGCATGTTGAAGAACCATACTGGATATCTGGGTGAAATTTTCCAGTGCTGACATTACAGTGTAGCGTAAGCTGGGGTGCTGCACTCCTGAGTGTTAAACCAAGGCCCGATCTACCAGGATTAGTAGTGCCTCAGATACAGGCAAAATTCCTTTTGGCACTTATCAAAAAGAGAAGAGGAAGTTTATTTATAGCATGAAAAATTATTTATACTTTGTCAACACAACTGCTTACGCTTCTTTCATCAACACGTCCTTATCAACGATTTAAGCATAAACCGTACTATAAGCTATTGCATTTGAGGTTTTGCAGGAACTAAATTAGTCCTGTTTTTACTGGCTTTGATTCCTTATTCAGTCACGTCAGACATCACGGAATTGTGTTTTAATTACTTTAAATGTTATTTAACATCAGATGCAATATTTTTTGTGACAATTTCACTGCATATTGTTAATCAAAAGCCTTCTTGGAACATCGCTTGTGATTATTTTGTCAGACAAGATCATTTGCTGCAGTTCTGGAAGTTAAAGTCTCCACTGGCCTAGAAGAAAGTTGTATTGTGAATGACTGTTTCAATTTTTTTTTTTTTTATTATTATTATATATTATTCTCGTTTGTGCATCATGACATTCCATTATATGTTGCTGTAGATGAAGGTGTACAATAAATGGCTAGTGCTTTTAAGTAGTCTACTGACCAAACTCATTTGGTGTTTTGCCATTGGCCAATTTGCTCATTGAACATTTCAACCTTGCTTTATTTCTGAAAGTGGTGCACAGTTTTGTGACGCTGCTATCAGTTCCTAATCGAGTATTTCATTACCATGGTATTGCCTGTAGGTTGCACACATTTGCACCACACTATTCTTAGCTGTGCGCTGTTCGCCTCCATGTTACTGCAGTGTTATCATTTGGGCAGACTCCTTATTGCTGTAGCAGTTGCTGTACCAGCTGTATTAGTGTCACATAGTGTATGTTTGCATGTATGTGTGTGTGTGTGTGTGTCTGTCTGTGCTAAACCACTGTTATCTGCTCAGAGTAAGTTCTGCCTTCACTTAGCAGTTATTATTCTATACCCCGCACCTAGCTGGCCATAAACAGTATATCTTGAGAACTTAAACCTAACTAAATCCAAGACCCACCTGAACAAAATGGAAAGAAAACTTGTGTGTAACCCTTTTGTTGCCAGCCTTAAAGTGCCTGGTACTCCCAGGCAGTTTATGCCCTGCAACATGCTCACTGGCAACAAACTTCTGTATGAAAACATTAGACTGTAATAGGCGCACAGATCTGCACAATCTGGAGGCATCTCTCTCATCCCATAAAGGTTCAAAGAAACTTTATTGTCATTTAGGACCACACAATTGCAGCCTAAAAGAAATTACAAATGTCAGCTCCCGAGAGAAATACAGTGCAAATAACATAGATACAGCGGTGCCAAACAATAACTTAAGAAAGAAAATAACTACACGTATGGCATGCAAGAGGTAGTTCACATTACATAAACACACTCAATACTCATTATCCAATGATAAATAATAAATACCCACCACCAAACCCCTTCACCTTTAAGACAGAGAATAAATAGAGACTAGTGAATGCCAGCTGTTTAGTTACTGTATTGCACTTGTTAACCTTAGATGTGAGATGTGACTCAGCCACCTTCACCACTCTCTGTAATTTCTTCTTCTCAGGAACTGTGCAGTTGCTGAACCATGCTATGAAGTTGCTAGTAAGGATGCTCTCGGTAGCTCCCCTATAAAAAGTGGTAGGAGCAGACGGTGGGAGCCTGGCCTTTTTGAGCTTTTTCAAGAGGTGAAGCCTCTGTTGAGCTTTCTTGACTATATGGTTGGAGTTAACAGTCCAGGAGAGGTCATCTGAGATGTGAAGGCCCAGGAGATTGGTTGCTTTGACTTTCTCTACTACTTCCCCTTTGATAGTGAGTGGTTGGTGAACTGTTGTCTTCTCCTGAAGTCCATAATCATTTCCTTGGTCTTATATATATTCAGATCCAGATTGTTCCTATCACACCAGGCAATCGAAGTGTTCACCTCAATCCTGTAGTTATGTTCATCCTCACCAGTAATAGGACCCACAACTGTGATACCATTAGTGTATTTTATAATGTGGTTTGAGTTATGTTTTTCAGTACAGTCATTGATGAGGATGGTGAAGAGCAAGGGGCTGAGCACACAATCTTGAGGAGCACCAGTATTCAGGATTATGCATTGAGAGGTGTTTGTAGGTTCATAGGTGTGTACTAGGCTAATGGCGCTGGAGCCTTTACAGGCCTAGCCCATAGGATTACCCTGGCACTGTGCCACCTGACACTAGTTCCCAGGGCCTCTGTCGAGTAGAGCCACTGGAATGATCCCCAGGGTGAATTTTCTATTTTTCATCCACTCATCAAGTTTCGCTTGAAGAGGGCCAGTGAGGTGTTCTGTTTGACATGTATGGGTAGTCTATTTCATAGTATGGGCAGTCTCTGGGTTATGAGCCTGTCCCTCCAGCATGTTCTGTTGATTGTGGTAATGAGGCAGAGGTCTCTGGAGCATGTGGTGTGGAGAGATTGGGATTTCTTTAGCTGTAGCATTTCTAACAGAGCTGGGTCAGTGTTGTTTCCAGCATATGCCCATTGGAGTCTACCAATCAGAAAGTCAAAAGTCCAGTTACATAGGTGCTTGTTTATCCTGAGTTTCATGAACTTATCCACCAGTTGCATTGGTATCACAGTGTTGAACGCAGAACTGAAGTCGATGTTATAGCAGCCTTACATAGTTGCTCCTCCCTTCCAGGTGTTTTAGTGCAAGGTATAGTCTGACCTATATCGTATTTGCAATCGATCAATTTGCCTGGTATGCAAACTGGAGAGGATAGAAGGACTTAGGCAGACTCACAGATGTTTCTTCACAATCCTCTCAAAGCACTTCATGATGATTGAGGTTAAGGCAACCGGTCTGAAGTCATTGAGGCAGGTAGGGTTGGGTTTCTTCAGAAGTGGGACAATACTTGTTTCCTTGAAATGTGAGGAAACTTTCTCTATAGCAAGGGATGAGTTGAAGTTGTCTGTCAGTACCAGACATACCTGATCAACACACTCCTTCAACACCTTGCCAGGTATGTTATCTGGTCCAGCAACTTTCCTAGGATTCACCTTCTTAAGCTGAAGTCCCACCCCCTCAGAGTTTAAGGTGAACACTATCTCCTCTTTGTCAGTGTTTGTTTTGGAAGGTACGGTAGTATTCTTCTCTTCATATCTGCCAAAGAAGGAGTTCAGTTCATTCAGGAATTCCAGGCTGTCATCACATCGGGGTGTTTTTGTATTATAGTCCGTGAGCTGCTGTATCCCCTTCCATAGGCTTCTTGTGTCCCTCATGTCTTAGAAGCAGATCTGAATTTTCCTCACATACTCCCTCTTTGCCTCTCTGATGCCTTTTTCAGATTTGACCTGACCACCTTTAACCTTTCTTTGTCATTTGCTTGGAAAGCTGTGTTTCTTTCCCTCAGTAGCTCGTAGACATTCCTGGTGAGCCAGAATGTCTACGAGCCTATGTGACTAGCCTATGTAAATCACTCACTAAACTGACCTGAGTTGAGGCTGTAAACAACTTGCTACCAATGCCTCCTGGGATTAAGAGGTCTAGATCTCAGATGACATCACCACCACAACAGTACCATGATGTCATGTGTCAAAGTGTCACCAGAAGATAGACCACATACTATTTACTATGTCAAATTCCACAAGGAAAACGGAGATGACTTAGTAATCGGTGGCTTTACGGTGAGACACACTAACTTCACACTCATAAGACTGAACAAAGACAGGGCTACAGTAATCTGTTTTTATGGCACCAGCATCTATGACAGCACAAGGTTTCTAAAGCTCCTCTCACTAGACAGGTATGATTATGACCTAGTTGTCATCCCCATGGGTGTGAATAACTTGAAGTGCATAACCCAGAGGGACATGCAGAAAGACATGTTGGATCTCATCAAGCATGTGTCCCAGTGAAGGCAAGAATCTGGTCCTGAGTGGTATCTTTCCTTTGCACAGAACAATATCTATATTCAAAGAAAATAAAGATAATCCAGAAAGCTTGAGTCAGGTCTGGTATCCCATCTCTGATCTAGAGGGTGACACAACAAACAAGAAATAGATTACAAATGATTACTCCATATAAAATCACTTTAGCTAGCAAATCTAGGAGAATTTCTCTCTCTCTTTCTCTCTCTCTCTCTCTGATGCCCTCCCTGTGGAAGGAATAAAGACACCTTGTTGAAGTTTCAAGTAGTTTATTCAGTTAAGCAGGTAGATGGACAAGTGTTCTTGTTCTAATGTTAGAACAAGAACACTTGTCCATCTATCTCTTTAACTGAATAACTACTTGAATCTTCAGCGAGGTGCCTGTATATACAAAGAAAAGATGATGGCTTTAACAATTGGCTTTGTAGTTACTGTCATTCTGGACTGTCCAATATGTCTGCAGGGGAAGAGATGATTGACAGTCCAACTTGCCTAATTGTTTTATGGTTTCCACCTACTGGCTAAAGCCTTTGCAGCCCCCATTGTCCCCCTTTTTAGGCAGAGTATTTTCAGTGTACATCTCAAAATAGCAGATATCAGTTTCAGCATTTCCAGTCCTAAGCTGGACTATATCAAGGTGGCTTTTCTCAATGCCAGAAGTCTTACCAACAAATTGCTTGATCTATAGGACCTCCTGCAATTTGAACACATGCATGTTAGTAGTTACTAAGACATGGTTTCAGTGCAAAGATAGCATTCCTTCCATAGCAGGGGTTCATGCCTACCATACATTCAAGGATGATAGAAAATGCAGTGGTGTTTCCGTATTAGTTAAGCATTACATCAACTTTTGACATATTCCCAGAAATCGTTACGAACGAACCACAAATACTCCACCAAGATGGGCTGACCTCTTTCCACAATGGGAATAATAAATGGAGGCACTGATTTTATTAATAATTTAAGCTACAAAAGTTAAGAAATAGCTTTTCGTCCATCAGTAAATACTTGGGGCTTCATGAGAATACATTCTCAAGTAAAACTCAACCTTTTTTTATAACGCAATCCCACATTCTTAACTTGATAAATAAGAACATAAATTTCTAAACCATCCTACTTTAATTCATTATACCATAACAATTATTAATTTCTAACAAATATATAAATTTGTATAGAAAACATATAAACAAGCACTGCAGCTTTTGTGCTTTCTGCTTTAAAATGGGAGTTATAGAAGTACAGTCATTTAAATCAGGGGTGGCTGGCATACAGTTTAAGTTGCCACACCAGCTCTCTTAAATACATTTTCTCTTTCCAAGCACCACCCCCCAGAATTACTAAAATTTCTTTCTAAAATAACCAAATGAAAATGTTTAAAGTCAGTGCATCTGGCAGAATGTCTAGACAAAGTATTTTTTATATTATTAATCATTATTATTATTATTAGTCATTATTTATATTATTATTTATTAACACCTAGATATTTCATAATAGTGTTCATATATACATTTTCTTAATTGTCATTCCATCTTTCCCACATAAAAAGAGGAACATGTGGACCATAATGTTAAAAAAATCAAACCTTTGCTAGAACAATTACCTCCATGTAGATATATCCTAGTTTTTAAAATATTGCCCAAAACAATGGCCCCACTTTCTAAAATGTACTTACATTGACTACGGGAGCTGCATTGTTTTTATGCTTTGATGTGTTGCCACATCGAAACTGGGGCCACAAATATTCTCAACTATATTTTTTATATTATTGGCTCTCTAAAAATACAATTTGGTCTACTCCCCACAATATTTTTCAAGTTATCATCACTTGTCAGAATGCACTAATGATTGTTCAATATCCTTTTTATGACACCCGAACCTTCATCAAACTGTACAGTAAAAGTTCTACTGTAAGAGCATTTCTCAAAATGTACCTACTGTATTAGGGCTAGGAGAACATGCATCAGTTACATTAACAACATCTTCTGATCCATCATCAGGATTTGGGTCTTCTTCCTGATGGTGTTTAAACTTACTCAAACCCAGTCCAAGAAGGTGGACATATTTTACACCCCATCCTTTTTAAATTTCATCACTAATTGCACGTACCAAACAGCAAGGATATTCCCTCTCCAAAAACATATTCTGAAGTTTGATCCTTTCAGCATCAAATATTGGCTTTTCAGATATCATATGGGCCAAATTAACAAACTGCCCTTTGCCCAAACTTCTCTTTTGTGAAAAGGGATGGGAACTTTTAAAGTGCAAGTAGCTATTTGAAAAAGTGGGATTTGTGTATATATTAGAGGAAAAAACACTCACAGCTGTAATGATGGTAGCGTCAAGATAATGTATCTATTATCAGTCTGATAGGGGAACTTCAGAAATGAAGTAGTTTGATTGATGAATTGAATAAATCCAGAAATTAAAACATTGTCCCCTGTCCATAGGATGACGATATCATCCAAAAATGTCAAATATAGTTTTATGTATTGAAAAACAGGAGATGAAAAAAACAAATTTGTTTTCCAAGGAGAGAATAACTAAATTGGCAAAGATGAGGACACAGGCAGCCCCAATTGCTACACCTTTGTTCAGCTTAAAAATCTCCCCTTCAAACCATATAAAGTTTTTACCCAAGACTATCTCCATAAATTCAGTTACCAATCATACATCTCTGGAGATTAATACATCAAAATTTAATAAGGCCTCATGAAATAATTACAAAGCCGTGTCCTGGAGTATACAATAAAATTATTTATAACATCTATAGTAACAAAAATTAAATCCTTGTCCCATAGAGCAGGCTTTAATTTGACCAAAAAGTACCATAACTCCCTGACCATGTGTGTGTTTAACTCCTGAATATGCTTAACAGCCCATCAATCTTCACAGCAAAGGGATATGTTTTGAAACTGCCTGCTTAGACTATAGGGCTCAAAGGAGGCTGAGTTATATTCTTGTGTATTTAGGTATCCCAAATGTAGTTGGTATAGAGGGATTAGGATTTTTTTTTTTTTTTAAGTATAGCTATCAATATCAAAATGGTGTTGGAGCAAATCATCCTCAAGATTCTGATCCATTTTTTGTATAATGGAAACCATTCAATCTCAGAAGACTGTGGCTGAGTCAGCTGCTCCTGCTAATTCCAATGCACAGTTTCCATTACAAGCTATGGTAGATGCCGATCTGGTATCTGCCTTGGATCCATTGGATTTTCCTCAGCTTCAAAAAACCCACTACCTTTACCACCAATGAGGAAATGGACTTACAGCAACAAGAGCAATCAGAACAAAGATGTTCTATCACTCCGACTTTTTACACACAGTCAGGTAAAGTGTTAAAGATGGATAATATGAACAATGGTATTGTTTTTATTTTATCTGACTATATACTTTCGGAGGCAGAATTTTCTGTGCTAAATAAAGGTTTGTCATTTATTCCTGCTTCCACTCTTGATATATCACATTTTAACTGAGCTAAAGCTATCAGATACACTAAAAAAGTAGTATTTATGTTCCTATTAGTAATAACTTTGTGACTGTTTTTGGGAAACTTGTTGAGAACGATATTTTATGAATTATATACACATAAACAAAGTGGTTGATTTTCTAATTTAAATAAGGATGAGTATCAGGCTATATGTTCTACAGCATCTAATCAAAGCATTGTAATAAAACCAGCTGATAAGGGAGGAAGAGTTATTGTATTAAATACTTCATATTATATTAATACTATGTCTAATATGTTATGCACCAATGATTATATGACGATTACGAGGAATACTGTTATGCAAATTGCTGCTAATGTTAACTCTACTTTACAAAGTATTTTACCTAGTGGTATGCTTTCTGAAAATATTTTCAATTTTTTGATTAATAATTATGTGACTGTTCCTTTTATATATGGCATTCCCAAAATCCATAAATCCCTCAGTAACCCACCCCTACAACTTATAGTTTCTGCTAGGGGTTGGGTTACTGAGCCAATATCTAAGTTTTTAGAAAAAGAGCTGAAGCTTGTTTTACATACATGTACTACAATAGTTAAGGACACAAGGGATTTTTGGAACAACTGTCTATTTGGAAAGCTTCAAATGAAATTATTAGTTGTTATTTTCTTACTTTGGATGTTGACGCTCTCTCTCTTTACATCAATACCAAATGAAAAAGGTATTAATATGGTTAGAGAGTACATTTTATCTCAACCAAGTTTAATATATTTTAATATACACCTGGTCTGTTATTTTGCTAGAGATTGTATTATCTAACAATGTTTTTTCTTTTTCAAGAGCAGTATTTTAAACAAGTTAAAGGTGTGGCCATGGGTATTCCCATGGCCAACACCTGTGCAAATATTGTTATGAATTTTTGGGAGAATAAATATATTTTGTCTAGTACTCATAATAAATATTTAAACAATGCATTTTCTTGATGATTTATTGTTGTGATTGGAAGGTTCTTTAGTTGATCTAAATGATTTTATTACCTATTTACAGACTACTAATAGCTTCTTAACTTTTAAGAAGTATATTAATTATAGACAGATTTTTAGATGTAACACTTATAAAAGATGTTAAAGGTGGAATACGGGCCAAGTTATATGCTAAGGGTGTTAAAAATGTACATATTTGTTAAGACAAAGTATGCATCCATCATTTATCTTTAACAATATAGTTAGGAATCAAATGGGTAGGATATTGTTATTGAATACAGAAGATGTTAATGTGAGTGAACAGATGGATACTACAGTTCATGATTTTTCTAATAGGAGTTATAAGTATAATACCGTTATTAAAGAGAGAGAGAGTTGGCATTGCAGAGTAGGGAATCTGTACTGCAACCTATATTTTCTAGAGAAGTAAATTTTGAACACAGCCTGAATATGTTAAATAGGAATAATAGAGAATGAAGGGTTAATAGGAGTGATTTTAGTTGTCATGCTATGTTCACTTATGATCGTATTACAGCAAAGATTAAACATATTGTTAGAAAACACTGGTCAGTATTATCGCATGTATGTGGACTTAAGAATTTGTATGAGTATGGCCGTACTTCTGGTTATAAGAGATCTTGTAATTTAAAAAACAAGTTTTGTTATAAAGAGGAGATAAAACCCTCTATACCACACACCATCAAAGTAGGTACTCATCAGTCTGGTAGATGTAGTGTTTGTAAATGTATATATACTGATAAGTCTATTATTCATCCTTTACATAACTATTGTTTTGTCCTTAGGGTGTATGGCACTTCTGACATTAGGAATTTGGTTTACTTAGCAAAGTACTTGAAGTGTTCAGCATATTATGTAGGAAAAAACAAACCAGTGTCTTAAAGACAGAATATGTAGTCACTTATCAGAAATAAGAAGAGGGGTAGAAAATAATGCTTTGTTTAGGCATGTACAGAATACAGGTAACAGTCACGTTTAAGTTTATGATTTTGAGTGTTGTTTCTTCCCAATTTCATGGTGGAGACGTATGGATACATACTGAAAATGAAGAGAATAAACGGATTGTGCATTTTAAGTCACACTATCCACCAGGTTTAAATGAAGTTGTTAGTATTAAGCTAGTACTTACATTTTTAAACAATAGAGTAAGACAGATTTATTTTTGAAAAGTATTCTGAGTGAAGGCATATATTATTTGAATTGTATAACGGCTTTTAATTGTTTAATTGTTTGTGGTCACATGACTTATAAGGTGTATTTAAGCAGTGAATTATTTGTGGTTTATTGCCTCAAGAAGCGTTTTGTACATGAAAGTGTTATTACTAGCAGTATTAAAAGACTTTTATACGGCTCTTAGTTCCTGATTACTTTTTTACTATATTGTTTTTTTGTTTTGTTGGATCAGGATTTATAACTCAGGTCTTTATTTTCATTGCTCATTCCTTGAGGCCACAGTATAACTGGTTTACTATCAAAAATTCCAAAACTCAGTTGGTCAAGTAATAACTTACTCGAAAAAAAGAAGTGAAAACAGAAACATTGTCTGTGCAAAATAATGAAAGCGGTAATGTTGACATGTCGCTATTCGACATTATCATCCTTACCCAACTTACTTTTCCTTTCAGTGACTTCCAGCTAATGTTTTGCAGGTTAGCAAGCCCCCCTGAACCCCCTTACCCCCTGCTAACTATATATACGAACTCCAAGATCTCACAGCAGTGAGGGAAAAGGTACATTTCTGAATTCCCACTGTTGTGCAATCTCCAAGCAGAACATCAACCTCACAACAGCGAATGCACACTAGCATTCACTGTTGTGGAGTCAAATATATTTGGTTCGGCATTACATAAACTGGAAAACAGCCTTTTGACCATCCATGTTTGAGTGATTGCCGACTGAAATTTTGATAGTAAACTGTATACGTACCACTGTCATAAAGTATATTTATCATTTCACTGGTATAACTCAAATTTTCAAAAAGGACTACTCCCCCTCCTTTATTGGGTTTCATGATTCTAATAGAATAGTTTTTTTTTTTCAAGTGCAGCAATAAATGGTATTCACAGTTATTCAAATTATAATTACTTGTTTTCATACTCCCCAAGGCAACATGTTTATAGAATTCTTGTTCAGAAACATTAGAGAAAACCTGCACTGTAGGATTCATCATGGGCATAGCTCAACTCTTTTTTTTTTTTCTCAATACATGTCCCTTATTAAAGTTCTTAACAGAACCATCCTGCAATTAAATGACTTAAGTTCAATAAGAGTATTTGTTAAATTGTGAACAGCTGAAATAACAAAGGTAAATCCCTTTTCAAATAAGGAAAAATATTCATTAGTAACTTCTAGGCTGCTATAATTGTAAATCACAAAATGATTGCACCTAGCAATGATTACATCTTTTTCAAATGTAATGTCTGATATACTTTGATTTATGCCGATATCTACCAGACCAGAAACTAGATGACATGGAAGTGCCTACCGTTATATAAGATCCTTAGTAGAGGGGAATGAATAGTGGAGAGTCACTTAAATGTCTAAGTGAGAGTGTTTAGTAGTATACTATTAGATGCCCTGTAGTGGTGCTGCCCTCTGCACATACTGGCAGCTCTTCAAGCAGGTGTGAACAGTGGGAGACTATGGAAACCGTTTCCTATAGAGAAGTTTAAACTAAAAAGGTTTGCTTATATACAAGACACTGGTAACCACATTTGTGCATTGCACAAATACAAGTCATTTATACCAGTGGGATGAAAGACTTTTACACAGTTAAGCCCTCAGGCCAATCAGATAAACACACAATAAGTCTTCTGCCAGCAGTTCACAACTTAGATGGCTTGACTCAAACTTTTTCTTTCACCAGAATGCAAAAAATAATCTCTAAATATAGAACAAACTGGTCTTTAGCTCAAGTGCAGTAACTAATACTTTACAACAAAAGGCAGAACTCCTTCAGTATCAGGAATCCTTATAATCAAGTTCACAATCCCTGAGAAATGTTCACAAATACAAAAAAGTATGCAAACCCATAGGAGAACATCTACAAACAGAGAAAAACTGTAAAACTTACAAATATTTTGGCAAACTCAGAACAGCTTTTGCTGTATTAGAGGAGGTTAGGAAATATCAGAATACTATTAAAACAACATGAGAGCAGTACAGTAACAAACAGATGGCATCTCTTTAACAAGTGCAGGATGGAAAACAGTGACAAATTCAAGCAAATCAATAAATGCAGCACAGAAGTGTTAAATAGCTCTTTTATAATTAGAGCAAGTGCAAAAAAATGCTTATATCAGCTTTGTAATTCTAGATGGTTTTAAAAGTAATCTATGTCTTGTAGTCACAGGTGTCCTAGGCAGGCACAGGGAACAGAATCAATTAGCACAGTCTCACAAAAATGTAAGGCTTTTATACCAGTAGGGTGAAAGACTTTTACAAAGTTAAAAAGAATGACATGTGTCCATGGTTGTAAGAAAGCCTTTCTATGTTGCACTACTTATAAACAAAGGGATTGTGTCTAGATCTAGGGAGGTCATCGTTTTACTTTACATGACCCTCATTAGGCCAGTCATTGCATATAATGCCACTGGAATGCCCAAGGAGATAACTTACTGAAAGGATCCAAGGTCTAAACAATGTCTTACATGGATTGAGTCAAAGCCCTGTCACTATACTCTGTATCCTATAGACTGCTAAGAGATGACCTGTGGCATACACGGCATCCTCTAACCCATTACTAATGGATTTACTACATATCAGCAAGTTAAATGGCATCAGATATACTCTGCCTAGGGAGATAAACCACTCCTGTAACATCACCATAATGGTTTGGATGGACAGGTCTATCTTGCAGAGGATACTGCTGCTCTGGAACATGTACAATATCCACACAAAACAAAGTTCAGCATTGTCCATATTCAAACACAACCTGGATCTATGAATGAGAAACAGAAAATTTATCCCAAGACTGTCCCCTGTACTACTAATGAAAAGACGTTACTCCTAAATGCTTTAACCCATGTGTGGGTCCCCTCAAATTACCAATGGTATGATCCCAGTTATTCTCATTAGGGATAATATATAATTATTGACCATGGAATGGGTAAGAGCAATCTATAACCATGTTGGATAGGTTATTTTGAGCACAGAAAGACAAACTGGCTAGGCTTAAAATGTCCTGCAAGGGCAGATAACCTTAGTACTTACCTGTGAAACTACTGGAGAAGTCTTAAGTGTCAGACAGCACGTGGTTGTAGTTCACATATATTTTAGGAAACGGGCAATGAGGTCAGATAGACAGACAACACAAATGTGTTGATCACAAATCACAACAAACTGCATCAATAAGTCATACATTACATAATTCACAGTAATTGTTGTTTTGGGAATGAAATCTATGTATGCCTCATTAAGGTGTATTGAAGAGTGACAGATGTCAGTCACTCGAGGGCTACTCATGCATTCCTCTCTGTTTATATTCAAATCACTGCATGGAAGTCTAGTGTTTATACGTGGATCATTGACAAGTTTCTGTGATATGTGTGTGTACAGAGTACAAGTTATTACAAACCATACATGCAAAACATATACACTGAACTCAATACCACTCTGAAATTATATTTATAATGCTAGCAGTTCAATGAAACACACTTGAAGGGTAGTGTGAGACCCTGCCACAGTCATTTACATATAGAAGTACATAGTCTGCAGTACAATAAACCATACATAAGTAATAGAGACCATTAACATTAGGTTCATTCTATTACAACTGTTTACAAAAGCACATCACTTGCAAGCTCATTTATACGACCAATGGTAAAGTATTAGCATTAACTTAAAACTCCAAATATAATGCTAACTTCCCAGCATCCCAATAATAAAAAGTCTGTGTCTTTTATATACTCTCACATATAGTTCTCTCACTGGTTGCACATATAACCTCTTATCATAGTCTGCATTTCATTACTTTCTCCTCTCATACATCTCCATTCCCTTTTTCTCCGCAACCAAAACTCAGCTTTGTGATAACACCATAACGGTACTGTTCTCTTCAAACTACAACTCGCATCACTATTAAATATAATAAACTCAACAAAATTCCTAAACCTACTCATATATATATATATATGTATATATAGCTTCTCGACTTCAGCTCAGCGGTAATATTCACCCTAAACCTGGCCGTAAAACCAGTCTGTAGAAACCTTCCATCCTACAGCACAGTACAGCCCCAGACTGACTTTAATGTAGACAAGAAGGGATCTAACCTATTTCTATTCAACATGAACCTCAGAAGTGTAGCTAACAAAATTCACAAATTACACTCCAGTCTCTCACACTACTCACCTGACATTGCACTGCTAACTGAAACATGGATGAAGCCTGAAATAAAAGATAATGATCTTATTCCCTCAGGCTACAACATACAGAGGCTAGACATAAAAACAAACATGGAGGTAGAATAGTCATTATTTTTCAAAACAATCTCGTACTAGAACATCAAGAACAAAACATCCCACAGTTCAAAAATGCTGAGATATCTTTTAGCAAATGAAAATCAACAGAAAAAAAACATCTAATCATTATAAGTACATATATTCCTCCGGCAAATAGTTCCACAACAATTGAAGGCATTCTCCAATGAAAAACCTTAACTTTCCCTCATGAAACTGTCATTAATGGGTGACTTCAATACTGATTGGTTTACTTGCACCTCAGAAAACCCAGCTAACTTCATCAACCTACATGGCTTCACTCAAATCATACCAACTGCAGCTAGAGTAGACAAAACCTCTAAAAGGCAGACTATTCTAGACTGGATATTAACTAATAAACCTTTACATGCTCATAAAACAGGCTGCCTCCCTGACAGCATCAGTTTTCACCTGCCTAACTAATTTCTTAGGTAACAGCTTAATCCCCTCAAAAATACTATCAGCAAGTCCACAACAAAAAAAAACTTTATACTCAAAGCTTTATCTCAACCCTGAAACTTTGCAATTGGAATTCACATAAATCTTTACCCCTAGATGATGCTGTTGACTAGTGCAACAGCACTTTTCTTAACATCCTAAATAAACTAGCACCATGTAGGACTATAGGAAGCAAAACAAATTATCCCCATGGCTAACTAAAGAAAGTACACAATTATTTAATCTCAGAGACAAAGCCTGGGCCCAGTGGCATATAAAGAGATCTCAAACCAACCATGAAACCTATGAACAACTTAGAAACTTAGTCAAAAAGAATATTAAACAAGACAAAAAAGCCTAGTATACTAACATTCAACAAAAACATAAAAACATCCCTCAAAAAATTCTGGTCAGCTATTAAAATCTCTTTCAAACTGGTGAAACACCTACACCAACCCCACCATCCACAAATAATATAAATGGTGCTGCAACACAATTTAACAAATACATTACTGAAGCCATACTATCACTGTTAAAAAGTAACAGCACTAAACCATTAACAATTCCTTTGGCACCTAATGCAGGTAAGAATACCTTCTCCTTCCTTTTCAAACTAATACCATAAAAACTACTCAATAAATTTACAACTACACGCATTGCAGCCAACAAAAAAACTCGCAGCTGATGCGATTGCCTATCTATGTCCATTCTTATTAACCACTCTGTCTCAGAACCCCACATACCAGTTATCTGGAACATCTCACACATTATACCACTGCACAAAGGAGGTAACTGAACTGAACTCTCCAGTTATAGACCAATTGCAATCTTATCTACCCAGCCAAAATATTAGAAAAATGCATTCACACCCAACTGCTGCATCACCTGTTACATAATAGTCTACTAGTCGGCACACAACAAGGATTCTGTAGCAGCCATAACACCACTACTTCCCTCCTCAGTTTTACTAATGCCATCAATCAATTCAGGAATGAAGGCAAACTTGTTTCTTACATCTTCCTTGATCTGCCAAAAGATTTTGATGCCATCTCCCATCAGAAACTATTAACTGTACTTACCATCTCCCATCAGAAACTATTAACTGTACTTACCATCTCCCATCAGAAACTATTAACTGTACTTACATCTCCCATCAGAAACTATTAACTGCACTTACCATCTCCCATCAGAAACTATTAATTGTACTTACCATCTCCCATCAGAAACTATTAACTGTACTTACATCTCCCATCAGAAACTATAAACTATACTTACCATCTCCCATCAGAAACTATTAACTGTGCTTAACATCTCCTATCAGAAACTATTAACTGTACTTACCATCTCCCATCAGAAACTATTGTGTACTTACCGTCTGCTATCAGAAACTATTAACTGTACTTACATCTCCTATCCAAAACTATTAACTGTACTTACCATCTTCCATCAGAAACTATTAACTGTGCTTACCATCTCCTATCAGAAACTATTAACTGTACTTACCATCTCCCATCAGAAACTATTGTGTACTTACCGTCTGCCATCAGAAACTATTAACTGTACTTACATCTCCCATCCAAAACTATTAACTGTACTTACCATCTTCCATCAGAAACTGTTAACTGTACTTACCATCTCCCATCAGAAACTATTAACTGCACTTCCCATCTCCCATCAGAAACTATCAACTGTACTTACCATCTCCCATCATAAACTACTAACTGTGCTTACTATCTCCCATCAGAAACTATTAACTGTACTTACATCTCCCATCAGAAACTATTAACTGTACTTACCATCTCCCATCAGAAACTATTGTGTACTTACCGTCTGCCATCAGAAACTATTAACTGTACTTACATCACCCATCCAAAACTATAAACTGTACTTACATCTCCTATCAGAAACTATTAACTGTACTTACCATCTTCCATCAGAAACTGTTAACTGTACTTACCAACTCCCATCAGAAACTATTAACTGTGCTTACCATCTCCTATCAGAAACTATTAACTGTACTTACCATCTCCCATCAGAAACTATTAACTGTACTTACCATCTCCCATCAGAAACTATTAACTGTACTTACCATCTCCCATCAGAAACTATTAACTGTACTTACCATCTCCCATCAGAAACTATTAACTGTACTTACCATCTCCCATCAGAAACTATTAACTGTACTTACCATCTCCCATCAGAAACTATTAACTGTACTTACCATCTCCCATCAGAAACTATTAACTGTACTTACCATCTCCCATCAGAAACTATTAACTGTACTTACCATCTCCCATCAGAAACTATTAACTGTACTTACATCTCCCATCAGAAACTATTAACTGTACTTACATCTCCCATCAGAAACTATTAACTGTACTTACCATCTCCCATCAGAAACTATTAACTGTACTTACCATCTCCCATCAGAAACTATTAACTGTACTTACATCTCCCATCAGAAACTATTAACTGTACTTACCATCTCCCATCAGAAACTATTAACTGTACTTACCATCTCCCATCAGAAACTATTAACTGTACTTACATCTCCCATCAGAAACTATTAACTGTACTTACCATCTCCCATCAGAAACTATTAACTGTACTTACATCTCCCATCAGAAACTATTAACTGTACTTACATCTCCCATCAGAAACTATTAACTGTACTTACCATCTCCCATCAGAAACTATTAACTGTACTTACATCTCCCATCAGAAACTATTAACTGTACTTACATCTCCCATCAGAAACTATTAACTGTACTTACCATCTCCCATCAGAAACTATTAACTGTACTTACCATCTCCCATCAGAAACTATTAACTGTACTTACATCTCCCATCAGAAACTATTAACTGTACTTACATCTCCCATCAGAAACTATTAACTGTACTTACCATCTCCCATCAGAAACTATTAACTGTACTTACCATCTCCCTTCAGAAACTATTAACTGTACTTACCATCTTCCATCAGAAACTATTAACTGTACTTACGAACTCCCATCAGAAACTATTAACTGTACTTACCATCTCCCATCAGAAACTATTAACTGTACTTACCATCTCCCATCAGAAACTATTAACTGTACTTACCATCTCCCATCAGAAACTATTAACTGTACTTACCATCTCCCATCAGAAACTATTAACTGTACTTACATCTCCCATCAGAAACTATTAACTGTACTTACATCTCCCATCAGAAACTATTAACTGTACTTACCATCTCCCATCAGAAACTATTAACTGTACTTACCATCTCCCATCAGAAACTATTAACTGTACTTACCATCTCCCATCAGAAACTATTAACTGTACTTACATCTCCCATCAGAAACTATTAACTGTACTTACCATCTCCCATCAGAAACTATTAACTGTACTTACATCTCCCATCAGAAACTATTAACTGTACTTACCATCTCCCATCAGAAACTATTAACTGTACTTACATCTCCCATCAGAAACTATTAACTGTACTTACATCTCCCATCAGAAACTATTAACTGTACTTACCATCTCCCATCAGAAACTATTAACTGTACTTACCATCTCCCATCAGAAACTATTAACTGTACTTACATCTCCCATCAGAAACTATTAACTGTACTTACCATCTCCCATCAGAAACTATTAACTGTACTTACATCTCCCATCAGAAACTATTAACTGTACTTACCATCTCCCATCAGAAACTATTAACTGTACTTACCATCTCCCATCAGAAACTATTAACTGTACTTACCATCTCCCATCAGAAACTATTAACTGTACTTACCATCTCCCATCAGAAACTATTAACTGTACTTACCATCTCCCATCAGAAACTATTAACTGTACTTACCATCTCCCATCAGAAACTATTAACTGTACTTACCATCTCCCATCAGAAACTATTAACTGTACTTACATCTCCCATCAGAAACTATTAACTGTACTTACCATCTCCCATCAGAAACTATTAACTGTACTTACCATCTCCCATCAGAAACTATTAACTGTACTTACCATCTCCCATCAGAAACTATTAACTGTACTTACCATCTCCCATCAGAAACTATTAACTGTACTTACCATCTCCCATCAGAAACTATTAACTGTACTTACCATCTCCCATCAGAAACTATTAACTGTGCTTACCATCTCCCATCAGAAACTATTAACTGTACTTACATCTCCCATCAGAAACTATTAACTGTGCTTACCATCTCCCATCAGAAACTATTAACTGTACTTACCATCTCCCATCAGAAACTATTAACTGTACTTACCATCTCCCATCAGAAACTATTAACTGTACTTACATCTCCCATCAGAAACTATTAACTGTACTTACATCTCCCATCAGAAACTATTAACTGTACTTACATACATCTCCCATCAGAAACTATTAACTGTACTTACATCTCCCATCAGAAACTATTAACTGTACTTACATCTCCCATCAGAAACTATTAACTGTACTTACATCTCCCATCAGAAACTATTAACTGTACTTACCATCTCCCATCAGAAACTATTAACTGTACTTACCATCTCCCATCAGAAACTATTAACTGTACTTACCATCTCCCATCAGAAACTATTAACTGTACTTACCATCTCCCATCAGAAACTATTAACTGTACTTACATCTCCCATCAGAAACTATTAACTGTACTTACCATCTCCCATCAGAAACTATTAACTGTACTTACATCTCCCATCAGAAACTATTAACTGTACTTACATCTCCCATCAGAAACTATTAACTGTACTTACCATCTCCCATCAGAAACTATTAACTGTACTTACCATCTCCCATCAGAAACTATTAACTGTACTTACCATCTCCCATCAGAAACTATTAACTGTACTTACATCTCCCATCAGAAACTATTAACTGTACTTACCATCTCCCATCAGAAACTATTAACTGTACTTACCATCTCCCATCAGAAACTATTAACTGTACTTACCATCTCCCATCAGAAACTATTAACTGTGCTTACATCTCCCATCAGAAACTATTAACTGTACTTACCATCTCCCATCAGAAACTATTAACTGTACTTACCATCTCCCATCAGAAACTATTAACTGTACTTACATCTTCCATCAGAAACTATTAACTGTACTTACCATCTCCCATCAGAAACTATTAACTGTACTTACATCTCCCATTAGAAACGATTAACTGTACGTACCATCTCCCATCAGAAACTATTAACTGTACTTACCATCTCCATCAGAAACTAATAACTGTCCTTACCATCTCCTATCAGAAACTATTAACTGTACTTACCATCTCCCATCAGAAACTATTAAGTGTACTTACCGTCTTCCATCAGAAACTATTAACTGTACTTACATCTCCCATCAGAAACTATTAACTGTACTTACCATCTCCCATCAGAAACTATTAACTGTACTTACCATCTCCCATCAGAAACTATTAACTGTACTTACCATCTCCCATCAGAAACTATTAACTGTACTTACATCTCCCATCAGAAACTATTAACTGTACTTACCATCTCCCATCAGAAACTATTAACTGTACTTACATCTCCCATCAGAAACTATTAACTGTACTTACCATCTCCCATCAGAAACTATTAACTGTACTTACATCTCCCATCAGAAACTATTAACTGTACTTACCATCTCCCATCAGAAACTATTAACTGTACTTACCATCTCCCATCAGAAACTATTAACTGTACTTACCATCTCCCATCAGAAACTATTAACTGTACTTACCATCTCCCATCAGAAACTATTAACTGTACTTACCATCTCCCATCAGAAACTATTAACTGTACTTACATCTCCCATCAGAAACTATTAACTGTACTTACCATCTCCCATCAGAAACTATTAACTGTACTTACCATCTCCCATCAGAAACTATTAACTGTACTTACATCTTCCATCAGAAACTATTAACTGTACTTACCATCTCCCATCAGAAACTATTAACTGTACTTACATCTCCCATCAGAAACTATTAACTGTACTTACCATCTCCCATCAGAAACTATTAACTGTACTTACATCTCCCATCAGAAACTATTAACTGTACTTACCATCTCCCATCAGAAACTATTAACTGTGCTTACCATCTCCCATCAGAAACTATTAACTGTTTGCCTTACAAACACAACTGTGCTTTGACATCTCCTAACAGAAACTATTAACTGTACTTACCATCTCCCATCAGAAACTATTAACTGTACTTACCATCTCCCATCAGAAACTATTAACTGTACTTACCATCTCCCATCAGAAACTATTAACTGTACTTACATCTCCCATCAGAAACTATTAACTGTACTTACCATCTCCCATCAGAAACTATTAACTGTACTTACCATCTCCCATCAGAAACTATTAACTGTACTTACCATCTCCCATCAGAAACTATTAACTGTACTTACCATCTCCCATCAGAAACTATTAACTGTACTTACCATCTCCCATCAGAAACTAATAACTGTGCTTACCATCTCCTATCAGAAACTATTAACTGTACTTACCATCTCCCATCAGAAACTATTAAGTGTATTTACCATCTCCCATCAAAAACTATTAACTGTACTTACATCTCCCATCCAAAACTATTAACTGTACTTACCACCTTCCATCAGAAACTGTTAACTGTACTTACCATCTCCCATCAAAAACTATTAACTGCACTTACCGTCTCCCATCAGAAACTATCAACTGTACTTACCATCTCCCATCATAAATTATTAACTGTACCTACCATCTCCCATCAGAAACTATTAACTGTACTTGTATCTTCCATCAGAAACTATTAACTGTACTTACATCTCCCTTCAGAAACTATTAACTGTACTTACATCTCCCTTCAGAAACTATTAACTGTACTTACCATCTCCCATCAGAAACTATTAACTGTACTTACCATCTCCCATCAGAAACTATTAACTGTACTTACCATCTCCCATCAGAAACTATTAACTGTACTTACCATCTCCCATCAGAAACTATTAACTGTACTTACCATCTCCCATCAGAAACTATTAACTGTGCTTACCATCTCCCATCAGAAACTATTAACTGTACTTACATCTTCCATCAGAAACTATCAACTGTACTTACCATCTCCCATCAGAAACTATCAACTGTACTTACCTTCCCCCATTACCATCTCCCATCAGAAACTATTAACTGTACTTACCATCTCCCATCAGAAACTATTAACTGTGCTTACCATCTCCCATCAGAAACTATTAACTGTACTTACCATCTCCCATCAGAAACTATTAACTGTACTTACATCTCCCATCAGAAACTATTAACTGTACTTACATCTCCCATCAGAAACTATTAACTGTACTTACATCTCCCATCAGAAACTATTAACTGTACTTACCATCTCCCATCAGAAACTATTAACTGTACTTACATCTCCCATCAGAAACTATTAACTGTACTTATCATCTCCCATCAGAAACTATTAACTGTACTTACCATCTCCCATCAGAAACTATTAACTGTACTTACCATCTCCCATCAGAAACTATTAACTGTGCTTACCATCTCCCATCAGAAACTATTAACTGTACTTACCATCTCCCATCAGAGACTATTAATTGAACTTATATCTCCCATCAGAAACTATTAACTGTACTTACATCTCCCATCAGAAACTATTAACTGTACTTACCATCTCCCATTAGAAACTATTAACTGTACTTACCATCTCCCATCATAAACTATTAACTGTACTTGCCATCTCCCATCAGAAACTATTAACTGTACTTACATCTCCCATCAGAAACTATTAACTGTACTTACCATCTCCCATCAGAAACTATTAACTGTACTTACATCTCCCACGAGAAATTATTAACTGTACCTACCATCTCCCATCAGAAACTATTAACTGTACTTACATCTCCCATGAGAAATTATTAACTGTACTTACATATCCCATCAGAAACTATTAACTGTACTTACCATCTCCCATCAGAAACTATTAACTGTACTTATCATCTCCCATCAGAGACTATCAACTGTACTTACATCTCCCATCAGAAACTATTAACTGTGCCTACCATCTCCTATCAGAAACTATTATTTGTACTTGCCATCTTCCATCAGAATCTATTAACTGTGCTTACCATCTCCCATCAGAAACTATTAACTGTACTTACATCTCCCATCAGAAACTATTAACTGTACTTACATCTCCCATCAGAAACTATTAACTGTACTTACCATCTCCCATCAGAAACTATTAACTGTACTTACCATCTCCCATCAGAAACTATTAACTGTACTTACCATCTCCCATCAGAAACTATTAACTGTGCTTACCATCTCCCATCAGAAACTATTAACTGTACTTACATCTCCCATCAGAAACTATTAACTGTACTTACCATCTCCCATCAGAAATTATTAACTGTACTTACCATCTCCCATCATAAACTATTAACTGTACTTGCCATCTCTCATCAGAAACTATTAACTGTACTTACAACTCCCTTCAGAAACTATTAACTGTACTTACCATCTCCCATCAATAACTATTAACTGTGCTTACATCTCCCATCAGAAACTATCAACTGTACTTACATCTCCCATTAGAAACTATTAACTGTGCTTACCATCTCCTATCAGAAACTATTATTTGTACTTGCCATCTCCCATCAGAAACTATTAACTGTGCTTACCATCTCCCATCAGAAACTATTAATTGTACTTACATCTCCCATCAGAAACTATTAACTGTACTTACCATCTCCCATCAGAAACTATTAACTGTACTTACCATCTCTCATCAGAAACTATTAACTGTGCTTACCATCTCCCATCAGAAACTATTAATTGAACTTACATCTCCCATCAGAAACTATTAACTGTACTTACATCTCCCATCAGAAACTATTAACTGTACTTACCATCTCCCATCAGAAACTATTAACTGTGCTTACAATCTCCCATCATAAACTATTAACTGTTCTTGCCATCTCCCATCAGAAACTATTAACTGTACTTACAACTCCCTTCAGAAACTATTAACTGTACTTACCATCTTCCATCAGAAACTGTTAACTGTACTTACCATCTTCCATCAGAAACTATTAACTGTACTTACCATCTCCCATCCAAAACTATTAACTGTACTTACCATCTCCCATCAGAAACTATTAACTGTACTTACCATCTCCCATCAGAAACTATTAACTGTACTTACATCTCCCATCAGAAACTATTAACTGTACTTACATCTCCCATCAGAAACTATTAACTGTACTTACCATCTCCCATCAGAAACTATTAACTGTACTTACCATCTCCCATCAGAAACTATTAACTGTACTTACCATCTCCCATCAGAAACTATTAACTGTACTTACCATCTCCCATCAGAAACTATTAACTGTACTTACCATCTCCCATCAGAAACTATTAACTGTACTTACCATCTCCCATCAGAAACTATTAACTGTACTTACCATCTCCCATCAGAAACTATTAACTGTACTTACATCTCCCATCAGAAACTATTAACTGTGCTTACCATCTCCTATCAGAAACTATTAACTGTACTTACCATCTCCCATCAGAAACTACTAACTGTGCTTACCATCTCCCATCAGAAACTATTAACTGTGCTTACCATCTCCCATCAGAAACTATTAACTGTACTTACATCTCCCATCAGAAACTATTAACTATGCTTACCATCTCCCATCAGAAACTATTAACTGTACTTACATCTCCCATCAGAAACTATTAACTGTACTTACATCTCCCATCAGAAACTATTAACTGTACTTACATCTCCCATCAGAAACTATTAACTGCACTTACATCTCCCATCCAAAACTATTAACTCTACTTACATCTTCCATCGGAAACTATTAACTGTACTTATATCTCCCTTCAGAAACTATTAACTGTACTTACCATCTTTCATCTGAAACTATTAACTGTACTTACCATCTCCCATCAGAAACTATTAACTGTACTTACCATCTCCCATCAGAAACTATTAACTGTACTTACCATCTCCCATCAGAAACTATTAACTGTACTTACATCTCCCATCAGAAACTATTAACTGTACTTATCATCTCCCATCAGAGACTATCAACTGTACTTACCATCTCCCATCAGAAACTATTAACTGTACTTACATCTCCCATCAGAAACTATTAACTGTACTTACATCTCCCATCAGAAACTATTAACTGTACTTATATCTCCCATCAGAAACTATTAACTGTGCTTACATCTTCCATCAGAAACTATTAACTGTACTTACATCTCCCATCAGAAACTATTAACAGTGCTTACATCTTCCATCAGAAACTATTAACTGTACTTCCATCTCCCTTCAGAAACTATTAACTGTACTTCCATCTCCCATCAGAAACTATTAACTGTACTTACATCTTCCATCAGAAACTATTAACTGTACTTACCATCTCCCATCAGAAACTATTAACTGTACCTACATCTCCCATCAGAAACTATTAACTGTACTTACCATCTCCCATCAGAAACCATTAACTGTACTTACATCTCCCATCAGAAACTATTAACTTTACTTACCATCTCCCATCAGAAACTATTAACTGTGCTTACTATCTAAAATAGGGTTGGGAGGGTGGCCTAATGGTTAAGGTGTTTGCCTTACAAACACAAGGTGCGGGGTTTGAATCTCACAAGGGATAATTGGCTAGGCTTAAAATGGCTTGCAAGGGCAGTTAGCTTAGTACTAATCTATGAACCTATGAACTATCTCCCATCAGAAATTATTAACTGTACTTACATCTCCCGTCATAAACTATTAACTGTATTTACCATCTCCCATCAGAAACTATTAACTGTACTTACCATCTCCCATCAGAAACTATTAACTGTACTTACCATCTTCCATCAGAAACTATTAACTGTACTTACCATCTCCCATCAGAATCTATTAACTGCACTTACCATCTCCCATCAGAAACTAATAACTGTGCTTACCATCTCCTATCAGAAACTATTAACTGTACTTACCATCTCCCATCAGAAACTATTAAGTGTACTTACCATCTCCCATCAAAAACTATTAACTGTACTTACATCTCCCATCCAAAACTATTAACTGTACTTACCACCTTCCATCAGAAACTGTTAACTGTACTTACCATCTCCCATCAAAAACTATTAACTGCACTTACCGTCTCCCATCAGAAACTATCAACTGTACTTACCATCTCCCATCATAAACTATTAACTGTACTTGCATCTTCCATCAGAAACTATTAACTGTACTTACATCTCCCTTCAGAAACTATTAACTGTACTTACATCTCCCTTCAGAAACTATTAACTGTACTTACCATCTCCCATCAGAAACTGTTAACTGTGCTTACCATCTCCTATCAGAAACTATTAACTGTACTTACCATCTCCCATCAGAAACTATTAACTGTACTTACCATCTCCCATCATAAACTATTAACTGTGCTTACCATCTCCCATCAGAAACTATTAACTGTACTTACATCTTCCATCAGAAACTATCAACTGTACTTACCATCTCCCATCAGAAACTATCAACTGTACTTACCATCTCCCATTACCATTTCCCATCAGAAACTATTAACTGTACTTACCATCTCCTATCAGAAATTATTAACTGTGCTTACCATCTCCCATCAGAAACTATTAACTATACTTACCATTTCCCATCAGAAACTATCAACTGTACTTACATCTTCCATCAGAAACCATTAACTGTACTTACATCTCCCTTCAGAAACTATAACCTGTACTTACATCTCCCATCAGAAACTATTAACTGTGCTTACCATCTCCCATCCAAACTATTAACTGTACTTACATCTCCCATCAGAAACTATTAACTGTACTTATCATCTCCCATCAGAGACTATCAACTGTACTTACCATCTCCCATCAGAAACTATTAACTGTACTTACCATCTCCCATCATAAACTATTAACTGTACTTGCCATCTCCCATCAGAAACTATTAACTGTACTTACATCTCCCGTCAGAAACTATTAACTGTACTTAACATCTCCCATCAGAAACTATTAACTGTACTTACATCTCCCATCAGAAACTATTAACTGTACTTACATCTCCCATCAGAAACTATTAACTGTGCTTACCATCTCCTATCAGAAACTATTAACTGTACTTACATCTCCCATGAGAAACTATTAACTGTACTTACATCTCCCATCAGAAACTATTAACTGTACTTACCATCTCCCATCAGAAAATATTAACTGTGCTTACCATC
The DNA here is from genome assembly GCF_019279795.1 of Protopterus annectens. Taxonomy (NCBI): domain Eukaryota; kingdom Metazoa; phylum Chordata; order Ceratodontiformes; family Protopteridae; genus Protopterus; species Protopterus annectens. The sequence goes on along the minus strand of NC_056750.1, from coordinate 101,546,895 downwards.
TCCCATCAGAAACTATTAATTGTACTTGCCATCTCCCATCATAAACTATTAACTGTACTTACATCTCCCATCAGAAACTATTAACTGTACTTACCATCTCCCATCAGAAACTATTAACTGTGCTTACCATCTCCCATCCAAAACTATTAACTCTACTTACATCTCCCATCAGAAACTATTAACTGTACTTATCATCTCCCATCAGAGACTATCAACTGTACTTACATCTCCCATCAGAAACTATTAACTGTGCCTACCATCTCCTATCAGAAACTATTATTTGTACTTTTCATCTCCCATCAGAATCTATTAACTGTGCTTACCATCTCCCATCAGAAACTATTAATTGTACCTACATCTCCCATGAGAAACTATTAACTATACTTACATCTCCCATCAGAAACTATTAACTGTACTTACCATCTCCCATCAGAAACTATTAACTGTACTTACCATCTCCCATCAGAAACTATTAATTGTACTTGCCATCTCCTATCATAAACTATTAACTGTACTTACATCTCCCATCAGAAACTATTAACTGTACTTACCATCTCCCATCAGAAACTATTAACTGTACTTACCATCTCTCATCATAAACTATTAACTGTGCTTACCATCTCCCATCAGAAATTATTAATTGAACTTACATCTCCCATCAGAAACTATTAACTGTACTTACATCTCCCATCAGAAACTATTAACTGTACTTACCATCTCCCATCAGAAACTATTAACTGTGCTTACCATCTCTCATCATAAACTATTAACTCTACTTGCCATCTCCCATCAGAAACTATTAACTCTACTTACATCTCCCATCAGAAACTATTAACTGTACTTACATCTCCCATCAGAAACTATTAACTTTGCTTACCATCTCCAATCAGAAACTATTAACTGTGCTTATCATCTCCCATCACAAACTATTAACTGTACTTACATCTCCCATCAGAAACTATTAACTGTACTTACATCTTCCATCAGAAACTATTAACTGTACTTACCATCTTCCCATCTTCCATCAGAAACTATTAACTGTACTTACCATCTCCCATCCAAAACTATTAACTGTACTTACCATCTCCCATCAGAAACTATTAACTGTACTTACCATCCCCCATCCAAAACTATTAACTGTACTTACATCTCCCATCAGAAACTATTAACTGTACTTATCTCCCATCAGAGACTATCAGCTGTACTTACCATCTCCCATCAGAAACTATTAACTGTGCTTACCATCTCCCTTCAGAAAGTATTAATTGTACTTACATCTCCCATGAGAAACTATTAACTGTACTTACATCTCCCATCAGAAACTATTAACTGTACTTACATCTCCAATCCAAAATTATTAACTGTACTTACCATCTCCCATCAGAAACTGTTAACTGTACTTACCATCTCCCATCAGAAACTGTTAACTGTACTTACCATCTCCCATCAGAAACTATTAACTGTACTTACCATCTCCCATCAGAAACTATTAACTGTACTTACATCTTCCATCAGAAACTATTAACTGTGCTTACTATCTCCCATCAGAAACTATTAACTGTACTTACCATCTTTCATCAGAAACTATTAACTGTGCTGTCTGACCTAAAACTTAACCACTCCTCTGCTGAATGTTTCCAAAGCTATCAGGTTGACAAGAAGCTGTTAATTTGCAAAAAGACCTCTCTCTCTCCACTACTGCCTATTACTATGGGGGTTCCCCAGGGTTCAATTATAGAACCCCTTCTCTTTAGTATTTCCACTAATAAACTCTATACTGTTACCCATCCCACTTCTCAAGTCCAGTATGCTGATGATTCCACTCTTGTCTGTGGAGCGCCAACCCTAAAACAAGTTAAGGATATAACTCAACTGACCTTCTCTGCCATGGAGTCCTGAATCACTAATTCGCAACTTATTCTTAACACAAACAAAACCAAACTTGATCCACAAAAGCCATAGATCACCCACCTTAATTTCATATCACTTCCTCCAATAATACCATTATACCTACCTAGGTGTTATAATTGACCGCAACTTGAAATTTGATATTCATGTATCCCAAACTGTAAAAAACTACATATAAAATTAGGAACTTTATACAGAAGCAAACCATTTCTAAACAACACTACAAAGGAAATTGCCGGAACCCATCTGCTCCCTTCTGTCTTATATGCCTCCCCCTGTTTACCATTCTAAAGAAAACAATATTTGGTAAAATGTAAACATGCTATAATAAAGTGGCTAAATTTTCTGCTAATTCCCCAAACAGAACCTACCACTGTTTTGCATTGAAATAACTTAACTGGTTAAAACTTCCCCATCAGATAACTTACAACCAGCTCACCATGGCCCACAGACTCCTACTGCAACCTGAAAAATCCTTGCCCTCCAAAATTTCTTCCAACCTTATAACAATAATTGTGTGCTACTTTCCTCTAGTAAATCTTTACTACTAATGTCACCATCTAATAATACTGCTGGGGACTCTCTTTACTCTTACCATATAGCAAAAATTTTGAATACCATCCCACAGACTATCAGAACTTCAACTAATCCTGTCCAATTCAAAACAATACTCAAAAAACACTTACTTAACAATTGGCCCTGCCCGTGTACCAGCCCTAGTTAATTTACCTGATTTCTTTCCTGTTATTCTTTTCTGCTACCTACATCTCCGCTCCCCCCCCCTCTCAACCATGTCCCTTCTCTAACTACCCTAATATTTACCTTTCTATACTTACTCCTAAACTAGTTTTCTCTCAGCCTTTCTCTAACTATCTGTTCCTAACTTGCTTCTCCCTCATTTCACCTTTTCTTCTACCTACATTTCTCTTCTGAATCTTCTGATTCCCTGTTATATTCTAGAGCAATACATTGGTCTGACACATTTTTACTGTAGTATTTTATAAACAAATGATTGACAGCCTGATCTCTATCATTATTTTTCCATTATATTATCCTTGAGGAAGCATTCTGACATTGTAGCCAGCAATGCAATTTCTGTATATATATATATATATATATATATATATATATATATATATATATATATATATATATATATATATATATATATATTTATATGTATATATATATATATATATGTGTGTGTGTGTATGTATGTATGTATATATATATATATATATATATATATATATATATATATATATATATATATATATATATCTAATCTTGCTTTATTATTTATGTATGTTGCTGGTTTTGTATCTTTGTAATTTTGTTTTGTCTGTGGAGCTTTTCTCCTCGGGCCTCTGCTGAAACTTGGCTAATACCCAATCAAACTTTCCTGGTAAACAAATGCCAAATAAATAAAATAAATATAATAAAAATAAATAAATGTTTCTAATTGTTTTGAGTTGTTTAACTTAGAATGAGAAGTGGCCATTGCGTTTGCTGTTCTATGACAAGTGTTGCACCAATGATGAGTACAGACATATAGATATTTCTATTTCTAAGCCATTTTAGGCTCTTTGTGAGGTGTGTGCATTTACTTTTTGACATGATTAAAACTCTGGAATGCAGTGCACAGTTGTTGTTGTCTTTTTGCTTTTCCCAGTTAGGGGTCGCCACAGCGGAACTCAGGTCTGCTAATGATTGGCAGTACAGTGTTGAAACAGGGAGGAAGCAGAGGGTAGTTTACTGGTAGAGTAATTAATAAATAACAAGATGGTGGTGGTGGTGGGAGGCTAACATGTCTATCCACTGCTTCACAAGGTACAATGTTACAATAAAGACAGCTTTAGCAAATGTTATACATAGTGCTGGATTTGAACCCCTGCTGATCTTACTCAACAAAGACTGTCCTCTTGAGTGCTTCCATTTTTTGTTTAACTCTGTAGTTTTGTCTAAAAATTGTATTTCTATCTTATGAGCTGATCTGGGAGGCCTTCATAATATAGAGGAATGGCTTCTGATGCAAGCGTAATCTCTCAAACTCTTTGATGCAGTCACCAAGTGATTATTATTGGATGTTGTTGAAATTCTACTTCTGCTTGCGCCTATTATTTCCCCATTGTTACAGCTTTTGGTCAAATTTTTAGCTTCAAACAACTATCGGTAGTTCCTCTGTAGCAGAGAAATTATTTTCTGTTATATTTTGGATTAGAAATAGGCAATTTTTGCTGAATTCCTGGCTAATTTTATTTTTGTTTTCCTGCTTATATTAGAGTGCATGGAAACCTGTTGTAATCTTAATTGAAAGGCTCCATCAATCCAAGCACAGAAGTCATGGTCTTATATTACCATTGTAGGAATTCTGAGCTGAAGCCTCATCTGACAAGCAGGATTAGATTGCTTGCTGTTGCATTTATAATTGCTTAGATAATTATATAGTTTAAGTGCTCTTTTATTCTGTATTTTTACTGTTTGTTTAATAAATACTTTCCTCCCACCTCTCTCTCCTCTCTCTACTCCTCCCTCCCACCTCTCACTCTGTCTTTCCAGTCTATCTCCAACTATAATCTCTTTACCTCATCCAAAATATTTTTCCTACTACTTGAATCTTCACTTTTGTACAGCCTAGACTCCTTCTCCCCTACTACTCTTTTCCCCTAATATCTTTCCTTTGTCTTCTCCCCACACTATCATAATGTTCTACCACACTTCTCTACTATATCTTCTTTTCTTAACCTCTACTCTAAATTCCTATCAACACCATCTCATTCTCCACCCCTCCCCTACACTTTCAATCCCTTCACCACACCATACCAAACTCATACACTATAATACCTAGCCTCTTCACCATCACCAGTCTAGCACTTCACACACACAGATACACTCATGAACATACATCATTTCAGCTTCATCGCAAATATACCAAACTTACTCTCAAATATCCTAACCCCGTTATTCACTAATATACTAACCTCAGACTTAGTGGATACATTCACCCTAATCCAGGTCACAAGAATAATCCACTAGATCCAAACACACTTCCCCATACAAATACTAACATTAATATAACTTATACCCCAATAAATCAAACCTCTTTCTTCTAAACATGAACCTCAGGAGTCTGTCAAATAAAATACAGGAATTTCATGCAACTGTCTCACTCTACGCTCCTGACATAGCAGTTGTGACTAAAACCTGACTAAAGGCTAACATAAGGGATATTGAAATACTATCCCAAGGCTACAACATCCACAGAATGGATAGACTAAACAAATGGGGTGGAGGCATAGATATCACCTATAAAAATACTCTCAGCCTTCAACACCTCTAACCTAACTCTCCAAAATTCAATAATGCACAACTGCCATTTACCAAATGTGTAATAAATTTCAAAAAAATCTGTAATTATAATAGCTATCTGCATCCCACATGGAAATAATCCTGCCATATTTGACAAATTCCTCCACTGGGCATCCCTAACATTTTCCCAAGAAACCATAGTTAGGGGTCACTTTAACACAGACTGGATTACTTGTTCCACTGACAACCATTCAAATTTCATGCACCTGTTTGGATTCTCCCAGCTTATACAATCACCAACTGGAATGGACAAAATAACTAATAGACATTCAATAGTAGACTGGATATTAACCAACAAACCATCACACACCTACCACTCAGCTTGCCAACCAGGCAGTATCGGCCACCACCTACCCATCTACCCGGTTAGACAATGCCAATACATCATCAAAAACATTACATTCAGATAGACACACGACAAAAAGCACTTCTCACTTAACACATTCTTAGCTACAGTACAACAATGAGACTGGTCCCCACTATTGTCACTCCCACTGGATGCTGCAGTGTCATACTTCAATAACACATTTCTAGACATGCTAAATCACTTAGCACCTCCTAGAACTATTAGAATCAAAACAAACTATGTTCCCTGGCTGAAAAAAGAAACTAAACTATTGCTCAAAACCAGAGACAAAGCCTGGGCTCAATACCAGTCCAACAAAACACTTACCTCATTTGAATTCATATTGTCATCTAAGAAACAAAGCCAAGAAACGGGTCAAGAATGATAAAAAAATCCTACTAGATTACAACCCAACAAAAATACCAAAACAATCCCAAACATTTCTGAGCTTCTGTACATCAACTTTTAAAACCAGGCCAACCCAAAACCCCAGCACCTAACCATACAAATTCTTCAGACAATATAGCCGCACAATTTAACACCTACTTTACAAAATCTATACTAACACTAACTGAAACCAACAACAATACTCCTCTAACCAGTCCCACAGACCCTGACAATACTTCCCACACCTTTTCCCTTAAAACTGTAAAAACCACCACCATTAAAAAACTACTCAATAAACTTAGGCCTTTTCCTCTCACTGCTGACAGTCTTCCTTCTGAATATCTCAAGCTAGATGCTGACATAATCTCTTACCCAATTTCTATCTTAATCAATTTCTCCATAACAGAATAGTACAGTCCCAAGATCTGGAAAATTTCCTACATCACCCCATTACATAAAGGTGGTACCGCTACAGATTTCTCCAATTACAGGCCTATTTCTACCATATCTCCAATATCCAAAATTCTTGAGAAATTTATCCATTCCCAACTCATGCCTTACTTAATTTCCAATAACCTTCTAACTAATTCCCAGCATGGCTTTAGACCCAATGGTAGTACTACTACAGCTCTCTTAAACTTCACAAATTCTATCAACAATTTCAGAAACAATAGCCAACTAGTCTCCTCCATTTTACTTGACATGTCCAAAGCATTTGAAACTATCTCCCATCAGAAGCTCCTCAATGAATTTGCATCCCTTAAACTAAGCCACTTTGTCCTTTCATGGTTCCACAATTACTTATCTGACCATCAGCAGGCTGCAAAATGGCAACACAAACTCTCTTCCCTACTTGTCCCATTAGGCATCCCACAAAGATCCATTCTAGGTCCTCTCCTATTTTCCATCTTCACCAACAAGCTTCACACTGCCACCCACCAGGCCACTATCATACAATATGCTGATGACTCCACACTCATATGTGCAGTCCCCACCTTTTCTAAACGTCAAGAAATAACCCAAGAATCCTTTACAGAGGTAGAATACTGGCTCTCTGATGGCCAGATAATCCTCAATTCTAATAAAACTAAACTTATGATTTTCTCACACAACAAACCATCAGACCTCCTGTTCACCTTCACAATACATTCTTCTAATAACATGAAAATAGATCCCATTTTTCACACTAAGCTTCTTGATGTTATAATTGATAACAAGATGAGATTTGACAAACACATTACCCTTACTATAAAAAAGTTCACATTAAATTAGAATCTTTCTACAGAGTCAAACCCTACCTCACTGACGCCACAAGACAATCTATTGTCAGAACACACCTAATCTCTTTATTTCTTTATGCCTTACCCATTCTCACCAACCTGTACAAAACAGACCTGGCAAAATTAGATGCCTGTTACAACAAAATTGCCAGATATGTCAGCAACTCTCCTCATTATCCCTTATGGGAGAGTGATGTCCCCACAAATTATTGCATTGATAATAAGGTACTAAGCACGCAATCAGTCGTGAGGGACTTGGGCACCCAGGTTGATAGCAATCAGACTTTTGGCCACCATATTGCCTCCATTGTACAGAAAGCTTTCTACATGGCCCACTTCATTAGTAAGGGTATCTCATCCAGGTATAAGTTGATCATAGCATCCATGTATTCTTCCGTTATAAGACCCATTATTGAGTACAGTGCCCCTTTCTGCATGTACCTCACAAAGCACATGCAGCAGCTGAAGAGGCCACAGAGTTTCCTCACCTGGAGAATCCAGGGTCTCAAACATCTACCCTACACAGATAGGCTAAAAGTCCTGTCCCTCTACTCAGTCTCCTACAGACTCCTCAGAGGTGACCTTTGTCTGGCATACAAAGCAATTTCAGATGCCACCCTGAAAGGACTGCTGCATATCTGCAAGTCAAGCTCCACTCGAGTAACCTGCACACATGACCTCAACCTGGTCTGTGATATAAACAGGATTCATTGACAGGACAGATGTGTGTCCCAGAGACTCCCCCTTTTGAGGAATAGACTCCCTCTCCACATAAAGCAGAGTACTTCATTAAACCTTTTTAAGTGCAACCTGGATAACTGGATGGGGAACAGAAAATACACCCCTGGGATTCCACCTATGTCCCTGCTGGACAGTGGCATAGGATGCTGACTTGTTGAAACATAGGCTAAATTCTTGGCTAGGCTTATAAGGGCCTCAGGGCCTACATATTAGTTTTCTCTCAAGTGTTTGGCAGTGCTCTGTGACTAAAGACACCTTGAGGGACAATATCAGGTTGCACACAAGACATCTAGTTTGCAGTGACAAGCAATGTCCACATAGTTGCAAACCTGATACTCCTGACAGTGATTGATATTCTCACTCCAACAGTCTAATCAATAAAAAAGGGTCTGTTGCCATGGATATGAACTTTCCTACTGACTCCATTACCGGCTTGGTGGATATGGGCATCCTGAGGCAATGTAAAAATTGCCTCATGTTTACTGACAACCAGTTAATTCTCAAACAAACTGATATGGTATGTGAGAGATGTAGTTACACAGCATCACTGGAGGCAAAGCTCTCACATAAAAGTACTCCTAATATCAATGAGGTTGTCAGTAGCACACATGCTGCACCCATCATGCACAATTCAAAGTAGACATATAGACCCACATATACTGAGGCACTTACATGTTACCTTCCTAAACCACAAAGCCCTCCTAGACAAAGAACACATAAGAAATATCCTCAGCAGCCCTAAATGCACTCTTTCAAAACAACACCCACATCAACACATAGAGCTACATCTCATGGAACCCACAAGGCAAGTCACCTCACAATCCAACATTCTAGTCATTGGAGACTCCATCTTTGGACACACTGATGTCCCTCTTATCAGGCTGGGTGAGGAGAAAATTATAGTCAATTGCTTATCAGGGGCTAGGATCTACCACATTACTCATGCAATCAGGTCATTGGACCACAATTACCAATATGACACAGTCATAGTCCATGTGGGAGTAAATGACCTGAGACGTACCTCCCTAGACTATATGAAGAGAGACATCATAGAGCTCTTGGAATATGTGTCTCAGGCTGGTATGAGCCTAGCATTGAGCAGTATTTTACCTTCTCTGAGGATGATGCCACAATTCGAACAAAAGATGATTGACTTTAATAATTGCCTTAGTTTCTGGTGTCATTCTAAGGAGGTGCAATATTTGTCAGCCTGGAATTAGATGGTCAACAGACCAGACTGCTATGTCAGGGATGGTCTGCACCTGTCCCCTCTAGGCTTTCGAATATTAGCCGAAAAATTGTCTTCCCTCATAGTGCCTTTTTTAGGCAATGCCAAACTGAAAGTACTTCCGACAAATCAAAACTAAGAAAATCTAAATGTATTACTGCTCAATGCTAGGAGCCTAAACAAAAAAACTGCACTCCCTGGAAGCTCTTCTTACCCTCGAGAATGCTGATGTCTGTGTGGTCTCTGAGACGAGGTTTACAGCTGCAGATAGAACACCAACAGTGCAGGGTTATAATGCCTTCCAGACATTTAGTCCAGCTACTTCACAGGCAGAGATTAAAGGTGGAGGTGTCTATATTTACATCAAAAATAAATGTACTTAACGGCTGGCCAAACAGGTCAATGCACTTGAGCTGCTCCATGTTCAAATCACCATAGGTAAAATTCAGTACCACTTCCTTGCAAGCTATAGGTCCCCCTATTTGACCCAGGAAACCCATACCATGTATTTAAACTTATTAGAAACATTAACCATCCAACCCAATACCATATTCATGGGTGACCTTAATTGCCCCACTATTAACTGGGTATCTTATACAACATCAAGCATACATGCGCTGAGTTTCCTGGATTTTGTAAACACAAACTCAATGGACCAGATAGTCAATACATCAACCAGGGGTGCAACCATACTAGATCTGGTCCTCACTAATATGGGAGAGTGCTACACAACCCCTACTGTAATGCATTCCCTGGTAAGGTCAGACTACAAAATGGTCTCCTTTGAAGTAAAAATAAAACCTGGACCCCCAGCTAAACCAGGAATATTCAGGAACTATTCGAAGGATAACCTGCTATTAAGTGAGAACCTGGAAAAATGTCAAGCTTCTATAAACCCTGAGAACACTTCTGCCTATGCAGAACTGTTCACAGAAACCCTGTACAAGCATGTTAATAGCTGCATAGTGGCAGCTGTTCCCACCAGGAAGAAGTACAGAACTTACTCAAAAAACAGGCCACCCTAGTGGAATCACAAAATCAACTGGATTTATAACAGGAGGAAGAAAATCATGCAAAAATTAGGAGGTGCAGCACCCAGCTGGACAAAAGCACTCTCATTAAACTAAACAAACAACTTAGAAGACAAAGTCTACCAAAGCAAAATTTGAGGTAAGTTTGGCCTCCCGGGCCAAGGACAACCACAAAGAATTCTTTAGCTATGTCCACAACCTCAAAGGCAATACACAATTGTGTGCAGAGCTCATTGTAAATGGAACCACCTATACTGAGCCAGAAGATATAGCAAACATCCTAGCTGACAATTTTAGCTCCAACTTCACTCGTCTCTCAACCTTCCCTCAGGAAATATCATCAAATAAACCACAAAAAAGAGCCAAAAACAGTACCAAAAGAAACCAGTAACCCAAAATACTGGTACCAAATGGGATGAAACAATGAAGCAACAAAACCCTAAAAACCTCTTTATTTATTCATATATTTAAGTAGTAATTTGTTAAAGGGCCAGTAGAGAGAGTTTTAGGACTTAAGAACAACTGTTTTTATCTGATGAAGTCCATTTGTGATGAAAATGCTTGAGCTGGGAAGGCGTTCATGGTTTTGTTATTAGCGTGTCTTGCTGTGGATTTATATAAATTTATAATAAACTTGGAAGGTTTTCCTTCACTCCGCTTCCAGTTTTTGTTGTTTGGTACGTGGTGTTTGGCAACACCAATTTTGGCGTTTTTCTTCTCAGAGTTTTAGGATTTGTTACTATTCATTTTTAAGTTTTCACATTTTTAGGCTGTTTTAATATTCATATGTAATTGCTTTTTATTTATTGTTTTGATTGTTCTGATAGGTAGTTATTCAATTTTCCTTTATCTTGGTGTGCACTTTTTTATGTATACAACTTACAATGAAGTGAAGCGTTTTAATTTTGAATGATTATTTATGCATTATGTCTTTTTAATGATTTGTTGAACACTCAGTGATGTCATTTTCTTTTTGCTATTTAAGTAGGAACTGTTTGAGTGAACCCACATCTGATGAAGTATTGTTAAATGAAAACGCAAGTTTTTAATATCATCAAATATAACTCCCCCTACTATCACTAGGGGAACAGGTCCTTAATGCTCTCTCTAAGACCAAGAACACTGCATCCGTGGGCCCCAGACAATATCCCAGGATGCCGTCTAAATAGCATGAAACATGACGTATCAGGGCCTCTGGAATTACTGTAGCCTCCAAACAGGCTCTGTGCTTCATGAATGGAAAATGGCAACAGTCATCCATCTGCACAAAGGTGGGCCATCTACAGAACCACTAGTCTTATATATAAAGCCATGGAAAGAATTATCATAGAGATGATCAACAGATATATAGTAAACCTCCAGACACTGGGCCCAGCCTAGTTTGGTTTCATCAAGGGCAGATCTTGCCTACTCAACCCGGTGGACTTCTTTGAGAAAGTCATCAAAGCAATGGATGAGGACAAAATTGTTCACACTGCCTACCTTGACCTGGCCAAAGCATTTGACACAATACTCCACTTGGGCATTGTTGACAAACCCAAGAGGTTAGGTACAACCCCATATGTCACCTGGTAGATAGCCAACTGGCTCACAGACAGGATGCAGGAAGTTAGACTTGGGGAGTCCACCTCTACAAAGAGGCCAGTCACAAGTGGAGTCCCTCAGGGATCAGTCCTTGGGCCTCTCCTTTTTGGCATTTACTTCTCATAAGTCAAGGCCAATGTCAGTGGTCTCTGGCTGTCTAAATTTGCAGATGATTGCAAATTAGGAGCTGTCATTGAAGCTCCCACTGACACAAATGTTCTCCAGGAGGGGCTGACACAGACAAACAACTGATGTCAGAGTCATGGACTCAAACTAAATGCCAAGAAATGCATAAGAGTATCCTTTGAGAAGTCATCCATCCCTGGTAACTATCATATTGACAACAACCCCCGTAGAGCTGACCCAGTAGTCAGGGACTTAGGGACAAACATAGATAGTAATCTAGCCTTTGATCATCATGTGTCTATAATTGTGAGGAAGTCATTCTATGTTGCGCAACTTATAAACAAATGTATGGCATCTAAGTCCAAGGAAGTCAATGCTCCACTGTATTCAGCATTCATCAGACCTATCATTGTGTACAATGCCCCCTTTGGTATGTACCTAACCAGGCATATCCAACACCTGGAATGTCCACAGATGTTCCTCACTAAAAGAATACAGGGCATAAGTAATATGCCCTATGGAGACTGTCTCAAGCCCTTATCCGTGTATTCTGTCTCCTACAGGCTTTTGAGGGGAGATCTATGCCTGGCATACAAGGCATTATCAGACCCCACTCTGATGGACCTCCTGCATATCCACAAAGCAAACAGTATCAGAATTACCCTATCTAAGGACTTAAACCTTGCCTGTGATATAAATAGGACCTGCTGGAGCAATAGGTATGTATCCCAGAGACTACCCCATCTATGGAACAGGCTCCCCATCCATGTGAAGCAGAGTTCCTCTCTAATCCAATTCAAGTGCAACTTGGACAATTGGATGGAAAACCAGAAATTCATCCCTGGTTTGGCACCTATGTCTCTGATGCAAACAGGTAACCTGTCAATGGTTCATTTTCCAAGCCAATGCTTACACTTATCAAGGGTATCAGAACTTGTCAGAGATTTAGGATGCATGGCTAGGCTTAAAAAGGCCCTTGTGGTCATTAGCCTATTAAACATCTATGAACCTATGAACCTAATAGGCTAGTAAATGCCTATGATTTATCCCATCTCTGTACTGCCCTATGCCAACTAAACTGGCTTGACATCCCCAATTACCTCACATACGCCCAACTCACTATGGCCCACTGCATACTTTACCTCCCAGACAGGTGTCCTGCACTCCACAACCTACTTCAACCTCAATCTAATAAAAGACTACTCAGATCTTCTGGGAAATTCCTCTTACAAGTAACAAAAGCAACAACTTTTCTGGTGATTCTCTTTACTCCAACAGCATTGCCAGAACATGGAACTTAATCCCCAAAAACATACTTATCACACCAAATCACCTACAGTTCAAATTTCTCCTGAAATCACACCTATCTAATTCTTGGCTCTGCTTCAGGCTTACACCTGGATAATTCCTTCCCCCTTCCTGCCATCTTTATAGGCTTTACTTCACTGCACCTCAGTGTTGATCTTTACTCACTCAACCTGTTAGGAGTCTTTCTTTTCCATCTATTTCCCCCTTCTATATCTCTCTCTCTCTCTCTCTAGATCCCCTGTCTATTCCTCTTTCCCTCACCCTTCTGTTCCTTTCTGAATTCTCTACTTCATCCTACTGTAAGTTTACTTCTCTCTTAATCATACCTATCTAAAAAAATACAACTACTTCCCACCATCCTTTTCTTGTATAGTCAACTGTTCTGTCTATTCTTGAATATCTGTATATGTATGTTGGTATCCTTGTATGCGCCACTACTGTGTGAGCTTATGTGTTATATAATTTATTTGTAGCAATCTTTATTCTGTTTGGGGCTTTTCCCCTGGGCCTCCACTGAAAAGGAGCATGTTCCCATTCAGACTTTCCCAATCAATAAACATTAAATAAATAAAATAAAAATAAAATAAATTATCAACACTGTGATGTCCCTCCTGTGCGGCAGTGATCAAAGAGCCTCGATCCTCACTAACGACATCCTTCGGGGAATGTTCTCTTTGAAAAACCTAGACATACACATACAGTATTTCCAGATGCAGCTTTCTACACCAAGTCCAATTTCATTTAAGAGCATACAGGGAATGCACACTCTAGTCTTGGGGCTGGGGTTTCTGTCCAGGCCCCAAATAAAACTCCCCACTGACCAGTATAGAGCTGAGACCTTAGCCAGGTGTTTCAAGCCAAATCTTCAACCACCCTCTCTGTGAAATTAGTGCGTTCAGTGTCCCTGTTCAGTGTAGTTGTTACACTGTCTTTGAGATTTGATTTTCACTCAGTACACACCCACCTGAGAAAGGCTGGCACAGCTTACCCACTCTGTCACCTCCACTCAGACGATAAGGTAGATTTACTGCCACCAGAACACCTAAAGCCAGCTACTTTAAGGCTCTTACAACAGTACCAAATTACACTTAGTAAAATTAATATTTATACAAATGGTAGTATTTAGCCAAGCAGAAATAATTTCAGGAATGTGGAGCCACAGTGCCACTAAGTAAATGCAAGTACTCTCAAAGGTTAAATATCTTCTAAAAGACCAGCTACAATGAAAGGTTTAGATATATTTAGTAATAAATAATAAAAAGGGAATATGATAATATTGAATATCTACTTACAATAAACACCAGAGTTTCATTCACAGGAACTGGAAAAAACAACACAGATGGAAAGCCTCAGACAGATACAGAAAAAAACTACATTCAACTAATCTCACTATATTTTTCTAACTGAAGAATTACTGTTCCTTAGTTACTTACTAAAGCAAGACAAGATGAAAGTAGATGAGTGTCACTTGTCAGGTCCAAAAAACAGAGTGCACTTATCTCGTCTTTCACTAGTATTCAAATACAATTTCATTGCTGGCTACAGAATAACATCACATCTGGTCAACAGGCTCTTTGGTTCCCACACTACTCCCTCACTAGAAACAAAGCCAGGATCTGGCAATTATGTCTTGCAATACACATATAGAAACAAGGATTATTACAGCATCTGGAAATTGTAAAACAATTCCAACACTTCCATCCTTCCTACAGAGACTAAGAAACCATTTTATGGCTGCATTCAGACCTGTGAGATAAAACCTTTATGGCTTAAGCCAAGTAATTTAATTTCAGTCTATTTTTCTTAAGGTTAGCTTGGCTGAGCTTAAGCCCTTCCCTTCCAGTATTCTCTCTTAAAATATATACATTTCATCAGTCACAACAATGCAGTCTGACATACACATAGATTTATTTTCTGTCCAGTAGGACCTACATCTGTACAAATCAGTTTGATATTCAAATGACATATAATTCTTTACAAAACTCTAGCTAGCTATGCTGGCATATGTTACACATGCTCTGCCATACTCTCCCTGACACAGCTGTCATTATCTCATATCATCACAAGCACACCACATTGGAACTCATATTTCAGCTAGCTGAATTATATAGTTGAAGGGACCATGACAAATACCTGCAGGAAGGGACTATGTGCAGATAAGATTTCACTACACTACTGATAAGTGAAATATCCCATACAGTGTGCATTAAATCTTTGGGCCTGATATACATATAATAATAAATGTTCCCACATAATGATATCAATATTGCTTTCTGTTACTCAGTGAGCCTAAGCATGGTAGCATGCAGAGCACCATTTGAAAATATCCAAACGCAAAAACTCATCAGTTTTTTAGACAGGACATGAAGCAGCAGGTATTGCTAATGAAGTATAGGTAACAGTGCTGCTCAATGCCAAATGTTGTGCAAATGCTGTGTAGAGAAATAGAGATTTTTTTGCCATGGGCCATTTCTCGCCATGCATGTGTAATATGTTAATCTATTTTACAACCAGATTAAAGGTGAGAAGTCAGGTTGATAAGACAGTAGTGAAAGTGGGGAGCAAGCAGAGGGTAGGGCTCTGGGTGTATTATTAAGAAATTTGTAGGATGGTTGTGAAAGAGAATCATAGCTATCCATGTTTTCAAAAGCTAACATTGTATTCATGCAAAGAATTTGACAAAATTGGATAGTCACATCATAAAGGATGTGCAACAACAACTTAACAATGTTATGTGACCAGTTGAACCAAATCAACTGTATCACACACATAATGTGAACTGGAGAGCTATACTTGGGGAGTATTTTTGTGGTTCCAGGTGCCCTTTTCCTTTTATTTTTTTGTTTAGAAAGAGGAATGTTGGGGAAGGTATTTAGGAATAAGAGGGTAAGAGGGTATAAGAGGGTTTTCCTCACTTGTCTAGAGGAAAACAGTTTTTAGTACTTAATAAATAAGCACCTATTCAAGCATGTCTAAAGGTCAGCTCCCGGTGTTTTCTCCTGTCTACCTGATGAATCTGGGCATCTTGGGACAATGCAGCAATTGCCTCATGTACACAGACAACCCTCTCCTCCTACCACCCAACACTACAACCTGTGAGAGATGCACTTATATAGCCTAACTGGAAGCAAAGCTCTCTTTACCAAAGACAGGCCTAGACAGTCAAGAGGAGAAGGTAAACACTTGCACCGCACCACACTCATCACATAGTCCCTCAAAACCTACACCACCAAAACACACACCTACATTCACGGAGGCTCTCTGTACTAATCTGCCCAAACAACAGAGACCTCCAAAGCAGAAATGCAAGCAACCTCCACCACCCAACACAACCCAAATGACACATAGTCCACATACTCAGTGTGCCACTCAACTACAGCCCATAAGGCATAACGTACCCAACACTTTAGTCATAGGTGACTCTATAGTCAGGCACACTGATGTTACACTCACCAGGCTAAACAAGGAAAAAGTTACTGTCAGCTGCCTGTCAGGTGCCAGGATCCGCCACATAATGCACGCACTCAGGTCATTCCACAAGAAGTACAAATATGACTCTGTCATTGTCCATGTTGGTGTGAATGACCTGAGACGTACCTCCCTGGACTACATGAAAAGAGACATGGAGGAGCTCTCTGATCTTGTAGCCCAGGCCAGTATGACTCTAGCCCTGAGTAGCATCCTGCCATCACACAGAATGACACCACAGTACAAGGACAAAATGATTGACTTTAACAATTGGCTAAGCTTCTGGTGTCATTCTAAGGGAATCCAGTATCTGTCTGCCTGGGATGACATGATCGACAGACCACGCTGCTTTGCCAGAGATGGCCTGCACCTATTGCCCTTGGGATTTCAGATACTGGCAAAGGCTCTTGCCACCCCTATAGTGCCTTTTTTTAGGAAAGGTTCAAATGACAAATTCACCACCGTAACAGGTACAAGCAAGCAAAATCTGAGGGTAATGCTACTCAATGCTAGAAATCTAAACCTCAAAATGCACTCACTCGAGGCACTCCTTAAAATGGAGAACATTGACATCTGTGCAGTGACAGAGACCTGGTTCAAAGCTCCAGAGAGCACCCCTGTATTACCAGGCTATAATTCATACCACACCTTTCGGCCACCAAACCCAGACCGAAACACTAAAGGTGGAGGCGTGTCCATATTCATTAATATCCACACCTCCAAGCTAGTTGCTCAGCATAATGCATCCGAGTTTATCCAAGTTCAACTAACTCTGGGCAAAACCGCAATCCAGATTGTAGGTTGCTATAGACCCCCCACCATGCCCCAGGATTCCCACTCCTCTTTTCTTGATACACTGGAAAATATTAAGGTACAACCCAACACTCTAATAATGGGTGATTTCAACTACCCTACCATTAACTGGGAAAACTACTCATGTACCAACTCTTTTGCTCAACGTTTTCTGGAAATCATCAATTCCAACACTTTGGATCAACTTATCCACACCCCCACCAGAGACAGCAACATCCTAGACCTGGTCATCACCAACATGGGTGACCGGTGTTCCACACCAGAGGTCAGCTCCTCATTGGGAAGATCCGACAACAAGCTAATCACCCTAGACATCCACATCCTGCTCCCACCCCCCCATTAGGAAAATAACCGTAAAAAAGTTCTCCAAAGCCAACTTCACGCTTCTTAAGACAGAAGTGGCAAACTTCATGACACCCATGCAGATGGACAATAGAGGTACGACTTCTGAATCCTACACAAATGCACTTTATAAGCACTTACACGAGTGCATGGATTGTGCTATCCCTAACAGAACCAAGATGCTATCCTCCAGAAAAAAGGAAGCCAATCTGGTGGTCTTCTGCCATAAGAAAATTCTACAACAGAACAAAGAAACGGTTGCAAAAAAGAGTAAAATCCCACAATTGGAGGAACTCCCTGGTCAGTCTCAGTAAGAAGCTGAGATCCCTCATAAAATCCTCCAAAGCTAGTTATGAAAACAAAATTGCCACGGATTCTAAATACAACCACAAAGCATTCTATAGCTATGTCAAAAATCTCAATGGCAACACTCAGATCTGCACTGAGTTACAGCACAATGACACTAAATATACAGAATCAACTGATATTGCCAACATTCTGGCAGATAGGTTCAGTGCTAACTTTACCTCCCTCTCACCCCCTAAAGGGCCCATCTTTATACCGGAAGAATGCAAAGTTCCTGTAATCATGGCTGCACAGGTAAAAACTTCACTCTCCAAAGCCAAGAACACAGCATCCATGGGACCTGACAACATCCCAGGCTGCCTTCTACATGAACTACAGAATGAACTGGCACCCCACCTAAGTACCACGTTCAATCATAGCCTCACCTCAGGCTTTGTACCCATTGAATGGTGCACCGTGACAGTTATCCCACTCCACAAAGGGGGGGGGGGCACAACAGACCCCGGGAACTACCGCCCCATTAGCCTGACAAGCCTCATCTGCAAGGCCGTGGAATGTATCATCATGGAACTCATAAACAAAGACATTGGAGATCTCCAAACCCTGGACCCCACACAGTTTGGGTTTGTAAAAGGCAGATCATGTCTCCTAAACCTGATAGACTTCTTTGAAGTAGTCACCAAAGCCATAGATGAGGGTAAGGTGGTTCACACAGCCTATCTGGATCTCGCCAAGGCGTTCAACACCATCCCCCACTCTGGAATTATAGATAAACTCACTAAACTAGGTATAAATCCCTATGTCACAAAATGGGTTGCCAACTGGCTTACTGAAATAACCCACACTGTGAAAGTAGCAGACTCCAAATCAGACTTTAGACCAGTGACAAGTGGAGTACCACAGGGTTCAGTCCTGGGTCCTCTCCTGTTTGGTATCTACTTCTCTGAAGTACAGGCTAACACAGAAGGTCTTTGGCTAACTAAATTTGCAGATGACTGCAAACTAGGAGCCATAATTGAAACTCCTAATGATGTGGACATCCTACAAAAGGGCCTCACTGAGACAGATGCCTGGTGTCAAAGACATGGTCTCAAGCTCAATGCCAAAAAGTGCATTGTCATCCCCTTTGGTAAAAATTCTGTACCCATGAACTACCACATAGGCGGTAGTCTACTTAACATCGAAAGTGTGATAAGAGACCTTGGGACACGGGTGGACAGTAGTCTCTCCTTTGATAATCACATCGCCAAAGTGGTCAGGAAATCTTTCTACATGGCACTCCTCATCACAAAAGGTTTCTCATCCAGAAAAAAAGAGATCATTCTTCCCCTCTACTCATCACTCATTAGACCCATTATAGAATACAACGCCCCTTTTGGTATGTACATCACAAGACATCTACAACAATTGGAAAGGCGGCAAAAATACCTCACAAAAAGGATTACTGGCCTCAAACAGATACCTTACACAGACCGTCTCAAAAAACTCCAGCTTTACTCCGTCGCATATCGCCTACTCAGAGGCGATCTCTGCCTAACATACAAAGCTATGTCAAACCCAGAGCTGTTGGACATGCTCCACTTAAAGAAATCCCAATCCCTCCGAGTTACACACTCTAGGGACCTAAACCTTGTCACCACAATAAGCAGAACATGCTGGAGGGATAGATTCCTGTCCCAGAGACCTCACATACTCTGGAACAGACTACCTATCTATGTCAAACAGAGCTCCTCATTAGCACTCTTCAAGAAAAATCTTGATGATTGGATGAGTAATAGGAAATTCACCCTGGGGATCACTTCTGTGATTCTGCTTGACAGGGGCACAGGAAAATAATTTTCTTGGGTGGCGAAAGCCAGGGTACATTTTTGGCTAGGCTTGTATAGGCACTAGGGACAATAGCCTAGTACCTAACTATGAACCTATAAGGTTAGCTAAGGTAAAATCTGACATACAAGATATACAAGACAGAGAAGGACGGTAATGAATGCAAGAGATTGGGGACACCATGACTGAGGATAGGTAGTGGAACTTCAGAGATGTATCTGCATCCAGCATAAATACAGTGGGAATGTAATTCTCGTCCCTTGAACAGTCAGTGCTGTGTCCTGTCCCAGAGACCTGGGGCAGTGTCAGATGGGGCGGGCAATTTGACTATTCACTCCAGGGTTCTTTACATCTGGACAATGCAGCCAAATAGGGCCCTTTCTGTGATCTCTTTCACCACCCATCTGCAGTTGTCTGGTGAAATAGTTGCTACCAATGCTGGCACTACTCTTGCACCATGCTTCAGGGCGGAGTTACCTGATCCAGGTAGTCAAGGTTTAGCATGGGTTGAGGAGGTAATGCTTCCAGGTTTAACCCAGAAGTGTTGGGTGGCTGTGCTGGCTGCTATGGTTTCACAGCAGCCACCTGTGGGAGGATGGAAGTCCAAGGCACTGTGGGTGGTCTATCTCCCCATGCAGGTGGCTTGTTACATGTACAGTATTCCTTTAGTGGGATAAGAATTTTAGGTAACTGTGTTTTTCTGTAGAAAAACTTCCCACTGCATTGATTTTTTTTTTATTTCTTCAATGATACCTGACACATGCTGAAGCCAAGGAAAGTTACTTGGCTGATGGCAAAGTCTTAGCACATGCATAATTATTTTCTGAAGTTTTCCATAGGACATGACTTGCCAGTTCTCTGCAATCAGTCCTGAATAGTGACAATGGTCCATGCCAACTGTCACACAAAGAATAAGAAACAATACAACTGTATGACCATTTGTGTGATGAGCTGTTGTTTTAAATGATAGCATTATGTGTTTATGGGATAGCAAATATTGGGGAAAGGAACAGAGAGATTGTACAGGAGATTATGTTCTCTGCAGCAGATACAAGTACAATGCACACTTGGGATCATTATACATAAATGAGACTGAAGCAATGTTCAAACATGTTTTGAAAGCTGTGTTACTATATTTTTCAAATGTCAGTCATGCACTGTCTTTCACTTTTCATTTCCTCATGGTAATGTACATGAACTATTTATTTCACAGCATGAAGACAGAAGTAAGAAATTACTATAATCAATTATGTGATCAATGCAGATGACAAAGGTCACTATAATTTTAGCAGACAGTACAAAATTATATTACAACATTAACATTATACATTGCATGTGTGGTTCAGCTAAAAGTAAAAAAACAACAGGATCACACATGTGTTATATCACATAAAAGTAAATTATCCCTAATACGGATTGAAACACTGCACTGCTTGTGTTGCTATTCATAACAAAATTCACTGAGATGTTAAACCATTGAAAACGTTACATAACAGATGTATTTTCTGCCCTCAGCAATGTCAAAACTGCTATGTAAGGTGCACCACCACCAGTGTCATTTTTGCAACTGGCTGCTAAGTCTTTTCACTTGCAAAATTAAATTTTGAGTGTTTGCCATAGGTTATTAACTATTTGCTACAGGACACTGCTAATGGGCACCAATGTGCAATGCCAGCCATCACTCAAAGGATAAAAGAAAATATTTTATTAATTAATCATTGTGATGACTCGTCACCTATGTGGGTTTATACTAGTAAAATGTGTACAGTCCTGATTCTTACTTTCGCATAGATGGCACCTTCAAGAGATTTGAACCCTGCACCTATAGCATTATAATGAGACATTGACATGAAGAACATGTTGTGCTATCTGAATGTTGTAATGTAAAAGGAGAATGTGGAGCACTTGTGCTTAGCATTGTACTTCTGAAATTCATATTTAGTCTGCATTATATTTAGTCAGCACTATACGCATGTTAATCCGACTGATGTCATGTTTTCCTATCATATAGCAATTATTGATCTGTAATCATTGGAGAAGTGAGAATGCTAAAGGATATCAGATTATAAAAACTGTCTGAGACAAGAGCTTTTGATAGCAGTTGTGCATTACTTCATTGTATTACCTTTCTACAATGACTGTATTACAGTTTACCATAAGTATGAACCTTTCTTTCTAACTTGTATATATGGTATATGTTACAGCAATTTTATTAGCAGTCTTCATTCCATATCATAAGTGCCTTATTTTCCTACAAAATGTTAACAAACATAAGTATCAAGGTTTACTCCTAACTCAGAAAATATAAATAAAGCTTTTCAGTATGCCTTTACTCTGTAACACACCATCTGCAAGCAAACGTCTCATTCCAGGGATGCTAAACAAGCAATTGAGTGATCAGAACTGCTAATGAGTCATACTTGCAAGGCATTAACTTGTCAAAACTCTTCGTGCTTAATCTTGTACTGCTCAGACATGTGCACATCATCATGTAGGTACTTGTCAAAGGAAAAATATACTTTAAAAATGATCAAAACACGGTAGGTTCAGGTTAAGACACTTTAATCTTGCAGCAAGGAGACAAAAACGTGCTAATACAGAGTTTGTCTAACTAGAAACAGGAAATGCTTACATTTTTGTACACTTTCTAATAAGACATTGCCTACCAAGCTGACGTAGTGAATCACAAGTTTCGTCACCATCATTTACTAATAATTGCTTTCATAAAATGTTGCTGATTTATCAATTTTTGTTAGAAACTTCCTAAGGAAAACAATGTGGCCTTGGCTACCACCGGTTAGATACATGCAATGTTACCATTCAAGGTACTATGGCTAATTCAAGCACAAAGCAAGCAGTTCATTTTCTAACAATCCTTTGTCTACACTATCTCTAAACTTCTGCAGCTGCACATGTTCTCATACTTCGAACAGAGCTGATTGTTTAAGATCATTACATTTACAGGATATAACATTGTTCATTCATTCTCTCCTGACCTAGCAGATAACCACCTGCTTCTCAAGTACATTTCCAAAAGGCATAAACATGAATATTGCTGTGCTAGCAATTACTAGGTCAGAGGGCATCTTGCAAGTTTCAGAAAGCACACTGCAGTTTCAAAAAGCATCTTTTCAGTCTCATATGAAACTCAACTATATATAAAACAGTGCATATAAAATAGAATGAAAAACGTGTTAACTTATTTGGTTTCTAATTAGCATTAAGCATACACACATTAATACATATTTTCCTGACATTTCCCCCCTGTTAATACTTTTTAATTCTATTTTCAAAAAGAATAAACAGTTTGCTTCTTTTCCTAACCTCTTCCATTCAGGATTTGCAGTTAAGAAAGTCATTCAGTTTAAAACTTTATGAAAGTGTTTCACATTCTAACAGTTCTTCAAATTCAGTACTTTGGTACATACTCTCAGAAACTGATATATCTATAAATTCTTTGATTAATTTTTTCATGCAGGGGATACCACAACAAATACAAGCTCCTATCAGGAGCAATCCCACATAAATGGCAATCAAGATGTTCATTAGGATGGAACCCCACCCCCCAAACAAATTCTGGAAAAAGTCCGTCAGAGGGTTTGGGCCTGGCTTGGTCATGACCGACACTTGCTGTATCACCTCAAGGTGGTCATTTATTTTGTGCTGATGATCTGGTATATATGCACAGCACTCTTCTTTGATTAAAGCACACGTACCACCCCTCGCCACTAGGGTGAAGTCAAGAGCCATTCGGTTCTGGAGCACTACAGTTCTCATAGCATTCAGTTCATCAGTTATCGGTTCAAGAGCAGAGAAAGTTGCATTACTCATTACTTCGAGGAGATTAGACAGTTTTCGCAGCTCCCAAATTGATTTAACTGTGCCATATGCAGGTAATATGCCTGCCCACAATATGACAGCATCACTCAAGTCCATGTGCGTCAGTTTGGTACCCACAGTATGATGGTCTTTCCAGCCTGCCTCGATCTGTCCCACTGGATTTTCAGACTTTTTAACAGCTTTCTTGGCTACATCTCGGGTATTTTGAATATTTCCCTGAGGCAAGACTGCAGTGTGTCATATGGCCCGGATCAGGTACCCCAAAAAACAACTGCTGGACCAATTCTCAGATAACCATTTATATGCCTTTTTACCACACACAAAATAACAATCCTCTACCTTAGTAGTTACTTTGTTACAAAATGACTGCCCTGCATGAAACATTTTCCTATCTATTACAGATAACTGTTTAAAAAGTGCAGGATTACGTTGCACTTGATCAATAGTCTTATGCATGGACTCAAGAAATGAGTCATAATTTGAACTACAAGTTCCACCCATTTTGTTTGCTTTAGTATAACATTTATAATGTACAGTCACGTTACACTTGCTCCAGCCCACTTGAATTGTGTCATTCTTATAAAAACATACAATTCCCTTTTGTGTCACAGGCAAATACAGTGCTACCTTATCATATGCTTTAATAGATACTGTGTCATAAACCAGATTTTACCAGGTCTCATTGACCCCTAGGGGGATAGCAGTCATTAAAAACCCCCTGTATGCTGTTGGTATGGCTGTGCAGATCCAGCAGTTTTAAACATTAAAAGTCTCAGCATACACTCGTGTAATTGCCTGATAAGTGTTAAAGTTCAGGTGCTAGTCTATGTTTGGTTCATCACGTTTAATCAGTTCAACGTTTGTGGCAGGAAAAAGGAAAGGCCACAACAAAAAGAACAATGTTATCAGTATGGCTACCAGAATAATCATGCAAGTTTTCTGAGGTTGTTCTGCATCTCTGTTTACTCTATACCTGGTCATTTTGTTCTCGTTGTACAACAGTAACAAGGTTTTTGCCCAGTTCAAAGTTCTTAACCAGTTTACAATGTGTCAAATGAATCCAGGGCGCTCACTCTGCGATCTTGACTGCAGTGGGTGTCGACAGTAGTACCTGGTACGGCCCTTCCCACTTCGGAGAACTTCATTTCTTTTTCTTCACGACCTTTACCCAGACCCACGTGCCTGGGGCTATTGCTGCTTCCAATGGTCTGGTTTGTTCTTTATCTGAAACAGAATTTAACTGCAAAAGTTTGTTATTCAAAAATCGCCTCATATACTCTGCAAGTGAACTGTCAGCCTCCTGCTCTGCAGGCATGAGAGGTTTCCATTGAGGTGTATAATATGTCCTCCCAAACAGAACTTCAAAAGGAGTCAACCCTTTTGCATTTGGAACAGTTCTCATGTTCAACAGTGCCAGAGGTAAACAGTGCACCCAGTTCTTTTGTGTCTGACTAATCAATTTTCTAAGTTTATTCTTCAACACCCCATTATGCCTCTCTACTAATCCTGCAGATTGGGGGTGGTATGCACAATGGTTTTTCAATGATATCCCGAAATAGTGACTAAGTTGTATAGTTTGATTTACAAAGTGTGTGCCATTGTCACTATAAATCTTTTCCGGTATGCCAAATCTAGGAATAATTTCTTTAACAAGGACTTTTGCAACAGTAGCTGCATCTGGATTTTTAGTTGGAAAAGTTTCCACCCATTTGGAAAACATATCTATAATGACAAGGCAGTACTTCTTATTTTCGCATTTGTTCAGTTCTATAAAATCCATACAAATAGTATGAAATGGATACGGTGGTATAGGGAAACTCCCTTGCTTAGGTTTCAATGTCCCTTGTGCATGATGCTTGTTACAAACATGGCATGCTGCACAAAAAATTTTTGTATAAGTAGTAAATCCATACTTCGTAAACACTTGATTCACTAACTGTACCAACCCCCTGTTGAGACATGGCTCTGCCCATGGCTCAACAAAGCTGCATATCTAAACAAGTTAGATGGTAAGATTGGTTTCTTTTCTTTGGAGATGTACAGTCCCTTCTCAAGGATTGCTCCTCGTTTTATCCACTTTTGTTTTTCTACATTTATAGTAAGTGTCTGCATTATTTTTAACATTTCTAAATCTAAAATCTCAGATGGTTGTAATTCTTCACTCAAAAGAAAAACTTCTGAAGCTGAAGTTGCTTGTTTTGCAGCTGTATCAGCCCTCGCATTACCTTTTGAAATTCTATCCTGTTGCTTGGTATGAGCTACGCATTTGCAAATAGCTACTTTCTGAGGTAACTGAATAGAGTCTAACAGATCTAAAATAAATTGCGCATGGTTAATTGGTTTACCAGTAGATGTTATCATTCCTCTATTTTTTCACTGCTGCGCAAAAACATGTACAGTAGAAAAAGCATACTGACTGTCAGTAAAAATGTTTACTTTCTTGCCTTTTGCTAAGGTACATGCCCCTGTCAAGGCAATCAATTCTGCTGCTTGTGCAGATAAGTTGTGTGGTAAAGACTTTGCTTCTAAAATCTCGGTATCAGAATCTACTGCATACCCCACTAGATTCTGTCCTGTAGGACCCCTTCTGCATGAGCCATCCACATAGTATGTCACCTCAGCATCATCCAAGGGTACATGTGTAAGGTCTTTTCTAGGTAGTGTCTTTTGCTCAATCTCCTGCAGGCAGTAGTGTGGTTTGCCATTTGCAGGGGTTGGGAGCAAGGTTGACGGATTCAAAGTTGTGCATCGTTCAATTGTCATATGAGGTTGGCTCAACAGTATAGTCATACAGGAAAGATGTCTAGCAGGAGAAAGATATGCTACTTTTTCTTGCAGTAAAATAATCGTGACTGCATGAGGCACTCTCAATGTGAAAGGGTGGAACAATACTCCTGAGGCTGAAGCCTGCACTGCCATTGCGGCTGCGACTACTGCTTGTACACAGTGGGGCAAGGATCGCGCCACTGGGTCTAACTGTGATGAATAGTAAGCTATGGGGCGTTGTTTGTCCCCATGCTGTTGTGTTAACACTGATGTCATATAACCTTGCTTACAGTCTACAGTTTGGAAAAATCGCTTATGATAGTTTGGTAATCCTAAAACTAAGGAAGAAGCTATCAGTTGTTTCAGTTTGCAGAAAGCTGATTCTGATTCTGGTGTCCACTGTAATAAATCCTGTGCTGCCATTGGCTTTTTGAATATCAAATTAGTCAGTGGAGCAGACTCCAAAGCATAGTTTGGTATCCAACTCCGACAAAAGTTAGTAGTTCCCAGGAAGGACATCATTTCCTTCTTGGTAGTTGGTCTAGGTGCTTGTAATATTGCTGTTTTTCTGTCTTCATCCAATATTCTGCCTTCTTTGGATATTACATATCCCAGGTATTTAACCTGTTTTTTCCAAAGTTGCAGTTTGTTTTTGTTTACCCTGTGTCCTTGAGTAGCTAAAAATTGTAATAATGCTATGGTATCCTCTCTGCATTCTTGCTGGGTGGGGGCTGCCAGCAGAATGCCGTCTACATAAAGTAAAATCTGACTACCTTTTGGTAGGATAAATCCCGCCAGGTTACTTGCCAATTCTTGTGCGAATATTGTTGGACTTTCACAATATCCCTGTGGTAGTCTCGTATATGTATACCGTTTCCCCTGAAATGTAAATGCAAACCAATGTTGGCTATCTGGGTGTATCAGTATTGAGAAGAATGCATTGCTAATATCTACCACAGAAAAATACTTCTGCCGAGGTTTTAAATCGTTCAATAAGGTGTGTGGATCTGGCACCGTTGGTGCCCTGGGTATAACTGCGTCATTTACAGCTTGTAAATCTTGGACCATACGCCATTCCCCATTTGCTTTCCTAACAGGAAATAAGGGTGTATTACATGGGGAATCGGGAGATTCTATTAAGACTCCTTCCTTAAGTAAAGCTGCTATTATAGGTTTGATTCCTATTTCTGCATCCTTCCTTAAGGGATACTGTCTTTTTTGAGGTCTAAATGCTGATTTTGGCATGATAGTCACTGGTCCTGCTGTACGAATAAGTCCTACATCTGATTTCCCTGTTGACCAGAGAGTCTCTGGTATGTCTCATAAGGCTTTTTCCTCTTCCTCTAGTAAGAGTGCTACTCAGCTGTCCTCACTTACCTGTGAGTGCACAGCTGGGTGTGTCTGTGTTATCCAATTCAATTTCTGCTTTTGTACCCCTTGTTCAGAGAGTTCTAACTCTGTCTGTTTTTCCCACCTTGTGACTTTTTCTCCTAGGTCTGCCCACTTCAAATTTCTGTCTTTAGTTAAGCTTACATGTGGTAATCGATTGGATTTGTAAAGAGCTAAGAATTCCTGTGGCAATGAACAGCTTACTACACTGTTTCCTTCTGTGTCCCAGTACAAATTTCGTAATACTAACCTATTAGCATGTTTTTTAAACAATTCTTGCTCATATTCTTTATCAGGTCCTGGTCTGTTACAGTAATATAGAGTACAATGCAACAAATGCTCTTTGTCTGTGTCAAGGGAGGGGGATTTACTGATGGCTACATTCATCAGTTCTTCGGTTACTGCCCCTGGACCAGTCGTAACTAAGTCCTGGCTGTACCAATAAAATGTCTCACCCTCCGGTCGCACTACAAAAGTATCCATTTGTCACTGTGCTTCCATACCCTGCATAGTTGGAACTGCGGCTATGCCAAATATCTGCATTAAGTCTCTGCTCAAGAGATTCACTGGGCATTTTGCAGAAACAACAATTTTGCTTTTCTGGGTCATTCCTGAAACAGGGTCAGTTATTGCTATGTTGTGGGAGAGTGGCTCCCGATACAGCTGTCCATTAGCTGCTTTCACTAATATATAGTCTAGTGATTCTGAATTTTCTGGTAGTTTGGAAGGATGTATCAGGGTCCGTGAAGCCCCTGAGTCACACAGAAATTTGACTTCCCTCCCATCTACCAGAAGCGTAACTTCCGGTTTTGTGTCTGCTAAGTAGAGCTCTAAGCTCAATAATGCCAAGTCTAAAATTTCATTTTCTTCATCATCTATGAATTCATGTACATCCTCTATCCCTTCCGTCACATCCTCTACCCTTGCTACCACATTTGCATTTGTCTTTTCCTGTTCATTTTCATCCAGTGATTCTTGACTATCATATAGTCATTCCTCACCCTCCTTATCTTCCGTGGTTACCTTCTTATTTAGCCTGCAATCCCTTGCCAAATGTCCCTTTTTCCCGCATTTGAAACATTCACCCCTTTTCTTTCTCTCTTCAAAGTCTTTTGATCATTTATCAGATTGTTTGTTTCTCTGAGTATTTTTCTTACCCTTCTTTCCAGTTTGTACTACAAAGACTTCTGACCCGTCTTCTACTGCAAATGCTTGAGTTTTCTTTTTCTTTTTTCTATTAAAATGTCTTTCGGCATGTCTTGCATATTCAAGTAATGACTGCAGTCTACTTGTACGATGATCTACCATGTGCTTTGTAATAAAGCTGCTAACGGGCACAATACTGCCTTTTAAGAATGCATTCTTTAGTTGTTGCTCATATGGGGAATCATGTGTTTGATCTTCAGGTACCTGCATTCCACAATGGTTATTAAAACATTCTAATAATCTGGCATAATATCTATCAACAGTTTCACCTTCTTGTTGTATGCATTGATTAATGCAAGTCCAATCAGCCCTAGGCTTCCATTTCTCAGAGATTCGGTCCATCAGACCTTTCACTCTCTATTGTCCAGTTCTGCATTACTATGTGGGAGTGGTCTAAGCTCTGCGTCACGGGGATTCCAGTTGCCACTGATCATGTGCCAATCTGGACCTACAATTTGTCTAACTACTTTTTCTACTTCTTCTCCATTCAAATGGTAACTTAACCTCATGCCCTGTAAGTCTTCTAAGAATTTTCTAAAATTAACTTTTGGATGGGGAATTCCCTCTGTGGCTTTCCAGATGTCTTCCGGTGTCCACGGTCTATATACTAGAAGAGTCGGATCCTGTCATGCCTGTGGATTTGGTACTTCTATGAGTGGACATATCTCTTCCTCACTCATAGCTTGTGAATTTCTATTTATGTCATATAATTCAATATCCCCTCTCAAGTTGCATGTTCGAGACCTGGTCTCGATAGGATCTCTGACAAATGGTTTTGATTTTGCAGGATCAGCTGGGTATAGCGGAGGTGGATCAGCTTGTCCACCCGCTTCATATTCTGGTAAAGGATGTGGAGGGGGCGGAGGAGGGGCTGTCGCTATTACCAAGTTATTATCTTCTTTATCTAAAAACATTGCTTTTGAATTTTTAATCTTTTGTTCCCTGCGATTTGCTTCCTCAAGCTACCTGTGTGCCTGAGGGACTCCTAATTGCCATTGCTTTTTTAGCTGACCTTTTGCGTCTGTTTTAAGTTGCCTAACAAGTTTAATAAGTGAAGATTTATCTAAATTACCATCAAATTTGTATTTATCAACCCATTTTGTATAATACTTAACATTATCGGCACGCTGTAGTTGCATGTATTTCGCGTCTTTGGTTAGGGGCGGGTCTCGGGAACTTTTCGCGCACTGATTTCCCATGTTGCCTTAACTAAGTTAAAAATTGTTACATAACCCTTTTTATCATGTGGTACCACAATTTTACACCTTTTCACAGTTTATCTAGAATAACTGTCTACCTATTCTGTTTCCCTGACCTATGACAAGACAGCAATCTTTTTGTCTCTGATCTGCACATGCAAATCTCCCTGGCAAAACAATACTGTAACAAGTCCCTGATCTAAAACAGACAAAAGGTAAATTCCTCCTTACCTGACCCTCCATGAGTTGATCCACTGGAATGTTGACTCGTCCTCCAATCCCAGATCAGAAACAGTGGCTGGCCTCTTTCGAACGACAATTCAGTCGGAGGTCTTTCAAAACAGAAGAGCCGATGTGGCCGCTTCTCCGTACGGGTACATGCCACCGTGCCCAATTCTGACCTGGGCCTAGAGAGAGAGGTACTCTCCGGCTCAAAGGACCAAACTGTCAAAGGAAAAATATACTTTAAAATTATCAAAACATGGTAGGTTCAGGTTAAGGCACTTTAATCTTGCAGCAAGGAGACAAAAACGTGCTAATACAGAGTTTGTCTAACTAGAAACAGGAAATGCTTACATTTTTATACACTTTCTAATAAGACATTGCCTACCAAGCTGACGTAGTGAATAACAAGTTTCGTCATCATCATTTACTAATAATTGCTTTCATAAAATTCTGCTGATTTATCCATTTTTGTGAGAAACTTCCTAAGGAAAACAACGTGGCCTTGGCTACCACCGGTTAGATACATGCAATGTTACCATTCAAGGTACTATGGCTAATTCAAGCACAAAGCAAGCAGTTCATTTTTCTAACAATCCTTTGTCTACACTATCTCTAAACTTCTGCAGCTGCACATGTTCTCATACTTCGAACAGAGCTGATTGTTTAAGATCATTACATTTACAGGATATAGCATTGTTCATTCATTCTCTCCTGATCTAGCAGATAACCACCTGCTTCTCAAATACATTTCCAAAAGGCATAAACATGAATATTGCTGTGCTAGCAATTACTAGGTCAGAGGGCATCTTGCAAGTTTCAGAAAGCACACTGCAGTTTCAAAAAGCATCTTTTCAGTCTCATATGAAACTCAACTATATATAAAACAGTGCATATAAAATAGAATGAAAAACGTGTTAACTTATTTGGTTTCTAATTAGCATTAAGCATACACACATTAATACATATTTTCCTGACAGTACTAACACCATTTACCTGGCCAGCATGTTGAGCAGATTGAGTGATTCAGGAATGATTATGAGTTGAGACTTAATTAACATATTCAATATACTGGGGGGTAATCTACACCATATAAGCAGGGCATGGGGTTACTTATGGAACTTCCATTATGCTAAGGAAGACTGCTTGGTATTCCAAGTGTTGCTAAACAAACTTGCTGACAAAACTATCAGTTTGCAATTCTTAGTATAACTGTCTGAAGTCGTTCAAGGTATGTAATCTTCTATACAACTACTGCTTTATAGTTATATGCTGATAACTTATTTGCAATGAGTGCTGAATAACCTGGCAAAGTTGTGTCTCTGAAATAATAACCTTTTGTTATTGTAGTTAGCCCTTACATGTTGTACATATATTTCATGGGGGTTGGGAAAGATCCCTAGGAGATGTTCAGATATGTGTCTGAATTGTAGGTGCTATATGGGTTATTGTTACATTAACCAACTGCTCTGTGCTTATGCAGTTTTATCTGGTAAGTACTTGCATATATTCTTCTCTGTACATGAAATATGTTCATTCTCTTTTGTGATCATAACTTTTATCCTTCTGGGGATTCATATTGGGAGCATTACAGGGCTTGCATTGTTATTTTAGAATGGTAATCATTTGAAATGTTGGGACCTGCTGGAGCAAGTCTTGAAATACGGGGACTGACTGGCCAAAAGAATGGACTTCATATATGAAGTTCAAGATACCGTGTATCAGAATATTTCCTTTTCTCCAAGGTATAGTGATCTCAGAGTTAGTGTAGATAAGTTTTTGGAGTGGGCAGTGCAGGAGGGGGCTTCCACCCCCTGAAAAAACAAGTTTAAAGGAGAAGAGTGATTTTCAAGATTCATGCTTCTCCTTTGTTTTCAGTCTTAGGTTCATAGGTAGGTACTAGGCTATCAGCCCAAGGGCCTACATAAGCCTAGCCAACAAGGTTCCCTGGCTTACACCATCTATGAAAGTTATTTTCCTGTGCCACTGTTGAGCAGAGACACAGACGTTATCCCTGGTGTGTATTTCCTATTTCCCATACACTCATCAAAACTTTTCTTGAAGAGTGCTAATGAAGAACTTTGCTTGACATAGATGGGTAGCCTGTTCCAGAGTATGGGAAGTCTCTGGGACAGGAATCTATCCCTCCAACATGTCCTGTTTATTGTGATGACAAGGTTTAGGTCCCTAGAGCATGTAGCTCGGAGGGAATGGGATTTCTTTAGGTGTAGCATGCCCAACAGCTCTGGATTTGACATAGCTTTATATGTTAAGCAGAGATCACCTCGGATTAGGCGATATGCTATGGAGTAAAGCTGGAGTTTTTTGAGGTGGTCAGTGTAGGGCAGTTGTTTGAGGCCAGTAATCCTCTTTGTGAGGTACTTCTGTGGCCTTTCCAACTGCTGCAGATGTCTTGTGAGGTACATTCCAAAAGGGGCATTGTACTCTATAATGGGTATAGTGAGTGTCGAGTAGTGGGGAACAATGATCTCTTTTTCCTGGATGAGAAGCCTTTTATGGTGAGGTGTGCCACGTAGAAGGACTTCCTGACTACTGTGGCGATGTGACTATCAAAGGAGAGACTACTGTCCACCTAGGTCCCAAGGTCTCTTATCACGCATTCTGTGTTAAGTAGATTGCTGCCTATGTGGTAGTTCATGTGTACAGAATTTTTATCAAAGGGGATGACACTGCATATTTTGGCAGTGAGCTTGAGGCCATGGCTCTGACACCAGGCATCTGTCTCAGCGAGGCCCTTCTGTAGGATGTCCACATCATTTGGGGACTTGACTATGGCTCCTTGTTTACAGTCATCTGCGAACTTCATTAGCCAGAGGTCTTCTGTGTTAGCCTGTACTTCAGAGAAGTAGATACCAAACAGGAGAGGTCCCAGGATGGAAGCCTGTGGTACTCCACTTGTCACTACTTTGAGGTCAGATTTGGAGTCTGCAACTTTTACAGTGTTTGTTCTGTCAATAAGCCAGTTGGCAACCTATCTTGTGATGTAGAGATTTATACCTAGTTTAGTGAGTTTAGCTATAATTCCAGAATGGGGGATGGTGTCGAAAGCCTTGGCGAGGTCAAGATAGGCTGTGTAAACCACCTTACCCTTATCTATGGCTTTGGTGACTGCCTCAAAGAAGTCAATCAGGTTCAGGAGGCATGATCTGCCTTTCACAAACCCGAACTGGCTGGGATCCAGAGTTTGGAGGTTACCAATGTCTTTGTTTATGAGTTCCATGGTTTTATTTATTTATTTATTTATTTATTTATTTATTTATTTATTTTTTGGCTTGTTGGCACTCAGGATTTTGATTGCAAATATTTCAAAAGAGAATCTTTTAAAACTGATTTCTGTGATGATACATGATGTCTGCATAACAAATTTGCCCCCCCATAATTATAACAGCATGTACCCCACCCCTGGTGTGTTATTTGATCTAATAAAAATGTCTGAAAAAAAAAACAGGTATATGGCTCAAAAATCCAAAACTAAGGAGTCATTCTCACAGAACTATCCCTTTTCAAATGCTAAGAATGAGGTCATAGTACAGGCCATCCATCTCCATTGGCGGCAGCTAATAAATTCACATTCCATAAATAAGCCCTTTCATGACTGTGTCTGTCAGCAGCTGGTCAGTGATGTCAGTGCTGTGAGTGGACATGGCCATGAATACCAAATGATCTGGAATAGGGCCACTGATATGATTAAAAAGGTTACTGACAGCAAATGCTGTGGCATGGGAACAAAGGACTACTAGTAGTGGGCCTTCATCTAAATCACCACTCACTGAAATGGTTCATAGGTTCATAAGGTGGTACTAGGCCATCAGCCCTAGGGCCTATACAAGCCGAGTCATAACAATTCCCTGGGTATTTCTTCCCACACTGTTTACTTCCCTGGACCCCTGTCTTGCAGGGTGACTGAAATGATCCCCGGGGCGAATTTCCTTTCTCCCATCCAATCGTCACGGTTCCTTTTGAAAAGGGCCAAAGAGGCACTCTGCTTGACATGTATGGGCAGTCTTTTCCAGAGTCTGGAGGAGTTCCTACTGACTGAAATTAAATTGAAAATCATTTTATGCTCAACTTCAGAGAGACTTGCTTGGCTACAAACATCTGCATTAGAAGCTGAAGTTAAGTAAAACTTGCAGTAGTGTATTTTAGTCTTTTGTTAAGTACAAACTTGCAGTTTTAAAAGTACTGTATTTTCATTTTTTCTGTTTCCTAATTGTGTGTTTCATTGAATGGTGTGCTGGGCTGTTACATGCATTCAGTCTTAACTGCCAGATCATTTCCAGAAATTCCAATCGGGTCTCTCAATCACCCCCTCTCTCATTCTGTTTTACATCCTCAAGCACCCAGAATTTGTAATCTGCCTTCTTACAAGCTAACAGATGTCTGTATAAGGCGTTATTCTCATTCTTCCTATTAATATCGTATATGTGCTCATATATACGTAACCTTAAGTTACGCTCTGTCTTTCCAATATAATATGCTCAACAAACCTTGCAGTACACTAAGTACACCACTTCTATAGATCATCATTGTTTTTTGTTTGTTTTTTTACTTAATGCTTACTTCTGTTTATGTACTATCATACATGTTTACTACAGGTCATGTCTCAGCTTTGTTACTGTTGCTGAAAATGTCCTAGCCTGGGGATGCTTATGTCTAATACTCAGAGTAGCCAGCCATTGCACAGGTAAGCAAAGCTTGGGTATGCATTAATGGTATTATTTGTATCTGCTTAGCTCTTAATTTAATTCAGTGGTGAGTATATGTGCAATTCATTGCCTCTGAGCCATTGTCACCCCCATCTGGTTCCTCATCTGACCCCTGATCTGCATTGGCTGTCTCTCTGCTGTTAGTTCCCCATCCACCCTCCCTGTTCCTGTGTTGTTATTAGTGTTGGTGGCTCTGGAATTGCCCGCCCCTCCTGTAAGTCTGTATTAAAACACTCCTCCTGGGTCCATCTCATTTGCTCACTTAACCGAGTACAGTGAGATCATATTCTGAGTCTAGTGTTCACTCAACTTAATACAGAGAGAAGATTTGAGAAGGTCGACCCACTTAGGTTCTTCCTTCCTCTCTCCTTGCACTTAAAAAATGCACTTTATTCATCTGCTTTTCTGTATTTGTGTTTCCTCCTACTTTATTTTGCTTTTCTTAAAAGTACTCAATTTTATTTATTCTGCTGCATTTATTACTGCTTGGTAGTAGCTAGATATTAAATTGTAACTGTTATTCTAAGTATTTTGGTTTAAGCACTTGGGCTTCGTACCAGTTGTTTTACATTAAGAAGGTTTGTGGTCTGCACTGTTGTGGCAGGACAGGTACCTTTCATCCTTCTAAGCTGGGAATTGCTGATTGAAGGCCCAGTGTCTGCTATTCTAAAAGTGTATTAGTTCTGGCTTAAGCATTTGGGCTTCAAGCCAGTTATTCTACATTAAGAGGGTTGTGGTCTGCACTCTTGTGGGAGGAGCGGTTTGATTCTGCCCTTCTGAGCTGGGAATTTTTGGTCACAGGCTTATTGTGCCTGCTTATTTAAAGTGTTTCTTTCTGAAATTGGCGTGCCTTGTTCCTGTAGCATAGACCAGATTCAGGCCTGCTGAATCTAGCTTTGTTTATATAACTTGAGCACTGATCCAGGCCATCCTTTTTTGGAGAAGGTTCCCCTGTACCTTAGTAGCAGGATTGTGCAGTTAGAACTTGTCTGATTGAAGACTGATGGAATATGGCTCAGTTTTGAGCTTTTTTTCTGGTTAATTGGGTAACTTGTTTATATATATATATAAATTGCACTTTATTCATCTGCTTTTACTGTATTTGTGTTTCTTCCTACTTTATTATTAGGGGCATTGACTACAACTCTGATCTGCGATATATAACAATAGGTATCCTTTTCTGTGCATTTAAAGTGTTTTTTTGATTGTATCTGCTTTATTTTCTGAAACAAAATATCTATCTATATATATATATATATATATATATATATATATATATATATACTTGTTTCCCACCTTTCTAAGCTAGTATAGTCCAGTTTTCAGGTTAGTGCTGAATTCAGGGTTGTGTTAAATATCTCTGTGTTTGCCCATACCTTACTTGGATAGAAGGAAGTTTCTCTGTTCAACTGTGAGAGACAGGAGCTTTGAGCAGCCTATCTGTCCCTGGAGGAGTGGTTTCAACCCAGAAATTAGTAGTTTATTGGCTATTTTGGGCTAATTTCTGTCTCTTTCGTTTCCCTGCTATAAATACTGCATTTGCCTGGTTTTGCACGCTGGGCAGCGCCAGTTAGCTAGGGTAAAACTATTCCCGGCTCTACAATGTCTCCTCTTCAAATTTTCCCTTGGAACTAGAAAAAAATTTTAACTTAAGCACTCAAGCCATTCATTTCTCAGCTCGGCACTTGCTCAAAACTTATAGCAAGCACTTATAAACCCTAGCACTAGTCCCTCCTGTACTGTACAGAAGGACAAGGCTCTCTATTCGACCTTACCAACCATCCAGTGAAACAGTTAACTGTACCTATCCAGGCATGTCCAAAGGGAAGTTTTAGGTGTACTCTGCAGTCCAACTGGTGAATCTGGGCATTTTAAGGCAATGTTACAACTGCCTCATGTACACAGACAACCCTCTCCTCCTACCACCAAACACTAATACATGCGAGAGATGCAATTATACAGCCAAACTGGAAGCTAAGCTCTTTCAACCCAAGATTGGATCAGACAGTTAAGAGGAGAAGGGAAATGCCTGCATCACACCACCAGTCTCACATAGACCCATTAAACCAGCACTGGCAAAAAACACACATAAATACATGGAAACATACTCGGAGGCTCTAAATAAAAATCTGCAAAACCAACAGAGACCTCCAAAGCAAAAAAACAAGCAACCTCCACCCCCCCAACACAAACCACGAAACACATACTTCACAAAACCAGTGTGCCATGCAATCACAGCCCTTAAGGCAAAATAACATACCCAACACACTAGTAATAGGTGACTCTATAGTCAGGAACACTGATGTCCCACTCACTAGGCTGAATAAGGAAGAAGGTCACTGTTAGCTGCCTGTCGGCTGCCAGGATATGCCACATAACACAAGCACTCAGGTCACTCCAGAACAAGTACAAATATGACTCTGTCATTGTCCATGTTGGTGTGAATGACCTGAGCCGTACCTCCCTGGACTACATGAAGAGAGACATGGAAGAGCTCTCTGATCACGTAGCCCAGGCCAGTATGACCCTGACCCTGAGTAGCATCCTGCCCTCACCAAGAATGATACCATGGTATAAAAAAAAAATTCTCAATTTCAACAATTGGCTAAGTTTCTGGTGTCATTCAAAGGGGATCCAGTGTCTGTCCGCCTGGGATGACATACTCGACAAGCCACGCTGCTTCCCTAGAGATGGCTTGCACCTGTCACCCTTAGGCTTTCAAATACTGCCCAAGGCTTTTGCCACCCCCATAGTGCCCTTTTTAGGCAAGGCATAAAAGACAATCCCACTGCCGTAAATAGCACAAGTAACAAAAAACTGAGGGTAATGCTACTCAAAGCCAGAAGTCTAAACCTCAAAATGCATGCACTCGAGGCACTCCTCAGTATGGAGAAAATCAATATATGTGTGCAGTAACAGAAACCTGGTTTAAGGCTCCAGAGAGCACCCCAGCACTACCAGGATACAACTCATACCATACATTTTGGCCACAGAACCCAAACCAAAATTCAAAAGGTGGGGGCGCATCCATATTCATCAAGGATACCCACACCTCCAGGTTAGTGGCACAGCACGATGCTTCAGAGATCATCCATGTGCAACTAACAATGGGCAAAACTGCAATTCAAATTGTAGCTTGCTGCAGATCACCCACCATGTCCCAGGACCCCCATTCCACATTTTTGGAAACACTGGGAAACATAAAGGTCCAAACAAACACCCTAATATTGGGTGATTTCAATTACCCAAACATTAACTGAGAGAACTACTCAAGTACTAACTCCCTTGCCCAACATTTCATAGAATTTATAAACTCAAATGCCCTGGTTCAACTGGTCAACACTTCTACCAGAGGTGACAACATGTTAGACCTGGTCAACACCAACATGAGCGACCGGTGTTCCACACCGGAGGCCAACCCCTCGCTGGTTAGATCTGACCATAAATAAATCACTTTGGATATCCACATTCCACCCCCACCCCCGGACAAGGAAACCACCGTGATAAACTTTTCAAGAGCAAACTTCACGTTACTTAAGACCGAGGTGGAAAGTTTCAAAGCCCCCATACTGAAGGATAATGCTGTCCAACCTGCAAAATCCTTTACTAATACATTCTATGGGCACCTACAAGAGTGCATGGATCGTGCCATCCCAAGCAAAACCAAGACTCGTTCCTCCAAGAAAAGGAAACCAGTCTGGTGGACCCTGCCATAAACAAGCTATACAATATAAGGAGGAAACTAATACAGAAAAGAATAAAATCCCAAGAAGGGAAGACATTCCTGATCAGTATCAGCAAGAAACTATGATCCCTCATAAAATCATCCAGGGCGAGCTTTGAAAGAAAAATTGCCAAGGACTTCAAAAATAACCACAAGACATTCTTTAGCTATGTCAAGAATCTAAGTGCAATGCTCAGATCTGCTCGGAGTTAGTTCAGAATGGCAAAAAATACACTGAACTGACTGATATTGCCAACATCCTGGCAGACAGGTTCAGTGCAAACGTCACCCCCCCTCACCCCCCAAAAGGGCCCATAACCATACCAGAAGAATGTAGAGTCCCTGAAATCACAGCCACTCAGGTTAAAACAGCCCTCTCCAAAGCCAAAAACACAGCATCAATGGGACTGGATGGTGTCCCAGGCTGTGTCCTACATGAGCTCAAAGATGAACTAACCCTCACCTAAACAGACTGTTCAAACTCAGCCTCTCCACAGGCTACATGACCATGGTGCACAGCAATGGTTATTCTGCTCCACAAAGGTGGAGCCACAACAGACCCTGGGAACTATTGCCCTAAAAGCCTGACTAGCTTGGTCTGCAAGGCTATGGAGCACATCATCATGGAACTCATTAAGAGAGACATTGGGAACCTCCAAGCACTGGACCCTACCCAGTTCGGCTTTGTTAAGGGCAGATCATGCCTCCTAAATCTGGTGGACTTCTTTGAGACAGTTACCAAGGCTATAGACAAGGGAAAGGTGGTACACACAGCCTAACTAGACCTTGCTAAGGCCTTCAACACCATTCCCCATTCTGGTATTATAGACAAGCTCACCAGCCTGAACATAAACCCCTACCTCACAAGATGGGTTGTCAACTGGCTCATGGGCAGAACCCACATGGTAAGAGTTGTTGGAGCTAGGTCCGACTCTAAACCAGTTACAAATGGCGTTCCCCAGGGCTCAGTCCTAGGACCCCTCCTGTTCAGCATATACTTCTCAGAGGTACAGGCAAGTACAGGAGGACTATGGCTGAACAAGTTCGCAGATGACTGCAAACTAGGGGCTATAATTGACTCTCCGGCTGACACAGACATCCTCCAAATGGGACTCACTGAGATGGATATCTGGTGTCAAAATCATGGCCTCAAGCTAAATGTCAAAAAGTGCATAGTCATCCCCTTTGGAAAAAAACAAATTACCCACAAACTACCACATAAGTGGTAGTCCCCTAAATACGGACGACGTAATAAGGGATCTGGGGACCCAAGTAGATAGTAATCTCTCCTTTGATAATCACATTGCCAAAGTGGCTAGAAAATCCTTCTATGTGGCCCACCTAATCACAAAAGGGTTCGCATCCAGATCAAAAGAAATCATTGTGCTCCTCTACTCATCACTCATCAGACCCATCATAGAGTACAATGCCCCATTTAGGATGTACCTTACAAGACACCTGCAACAGCTGGAAAGACCACAGAAGTACCTCACCAAGAGGATCACTGGCCTCAAACAGATGCCCTATGCAGCTTTACTGAAGAAACTCCAGCTGTACTCGGTTGCATACCGCCTACTCAGAGGTGATCTCTGCCTGACATGCAAGGCCATGTCCAACCCAGAATTGATGGACATGCTCCACTTAAAGAAAACCCTATCCCCTTAAGCCACACGCTCTAGGGATCTAAACCTTACCACAACAATAAATAGGATGTGCTGCCTGCTGGAGGGATAGATTCCTGTCCCAGAGACTTCCCAAGCTTTGGAACAAGATTCCAGTCTACATTAGACAGAGGTACTCCCTAACACTCTTCAAGAGAAAACTTGATGAGTGGATGGGAAACAGAAGGTTTACCCCGGGAATCACTTCAGTGGCTCTGCTGGACAGAGGCACAGGGATCTAATCTAAGGAGGTGGCAAAAGCCAACACATTCTGGCTTGGCTTATAAATGCCTTTGGGCAGATACCCTAGTACATACCTATGAACCTATGACTGTAAGGATCTGGCTAACTCAGAAGAGTTTCACAGTGCATTGTTCGATGTTGTAGCAGAGATGGAGGGCAACCAGATAATTTCCACTTGTGAGGCCTCTGATGAGGATGGCGATGATGAACAAGCACATTCTGCTGTTGTAGAAGGTATGTCTGACACAGAGAGTGTAGCTCCCATAGCCCTTCTCCACAGTATAGACACAGTCATTATGCCTATGTATACACAAGACACAAACCTATCTGAGGGTGGACAGGTTGATGAGGACACAGCTAACCAAGGTAGTGTGGTTATCTCAGTTGCAGAGTTGGTGGAATTTCTCCCTACCCTTTGCAAGGGTGAAGTACCACTCAGGACTGTCAGTAAAAGTGATCAGAGATTAGTATGTTTACTGCTCTCCCTTTGATGTGTGTGTGTCAGTAGCTAGCCCAGACATAGGTGCAGGGCTGTTGTGGAGGCAGAGGCAAAATCCACCAGGGCTTTGGAAAAGACAGAGTACTGCACATCCTGCATTCTGATGTACGAGAGTCAATGAGCTATATGTATGACTCCTTGGACTGGATGAATGACACACTGAACCATGCAGTGTCTGTTCTGGATCACCTGCTGATGGAGGGACAGTGTCCTTGAGGTCTTGTACCAGTACGTTGTCAGCTGTCAGCCAACGTGCCCATGGCTGTACTAGGATGTGCCAGATCCTATCCTGCAGTGGTACTACTTCCGCTGCTATATCAGTGTTGGTTGTGTCCACACCCAGACATGGTTAGCCACGTGGTCAAGGTCATGCACATAGTCATGATGACAGCTCATTCAGCAGGCATTGTTCACATTCATGTAGTACTCCAACTTCTAGCCAGGGTCAATGAACTAGCAGTACAATTTCTAGCAGAGGTAGTTCACATAGTGAGAAGAGTCCACAATGAACTTGAAAGTCTACTATGCATGGTCCACACCTGTCCAGGATACCAAGGTATAGTGCTGCACAAATCCCTATGGATTCATACACAGTATTCTTCACATTGACCATGACACATCTCACACACACACACACACACACACACACACACACACACACACACACACACACACACACACACACACACACACACACACACACACTCACTGTTGAAAAGAGACTTCTTTACATCTGGGAATAGTGACAGTGCATACTTGCTTTGACCTCATTTCTCACACTCACACTAACTTCCAACATTTCTATCTTGCCCTCTTGTGAACCCTGTAACACACAGACAAATACACGCGCGCGCACACACATGCACACACACACACACACACACACACACACACACACACACACACACACAATGATGTCTGTGGCCTACCCTTTACACAGTTCTATGATTTAGGGTTGCCTATACCTGATAGCCAGATTGTCCAGCTAATGCTTGTTTAGTCAAAGGTTGTGTTTTTATTAGGATATGTGTTAATTTTCACTTTTGTTAAGTCTGCTTAATTTCAGTAGAGTTATTAGCTGTAGTAGTCATAGCAGTTATATTAGTAATAGTACTCATAGTAATGTATTACTTCTGTAGTACAGCTTGCTTCAGTCCTTGTGCAGATGATAACCACAGTTTCAAGGACAATGTGCCCAAAAAAGCCAAAATCAATTATTATTATTATTATTGTGTGGAATAAAGCCTTTTTTGAATACATTGTGCTGTCTCTCCACTTGTGTGCCTTTCTTTACTTGACTTGTCCAGATGATGCTGATAGCAGTTATATTAGTAATAGTACTCATAGTAATGTATTACTTCTGTAGTACAGCTTGCTTCAGTCTTTGTGCAGATGATGCTGAGACTGCTCTGACCCCTGTTGAATTGTCTCACTTGGTCTGCTTATGCCTGATGCAGATAGTGAGCAGGCAATGCATGGTTCAGCCAGGTAAGTTTTCTTTGTACTGTAGGACTGCAATTTGTCATTT
The DNA here is from genome assembly GCF_019279795.1 of Protopterus annectens. Lineage (NCBI taxonomy): Eukaryota > Metazoa > Chordata > Ceratodontiformes > Protopteridae > Protopterus > Protopterus annectens. The sequence goes on along the minus strand of NC_056750.1, from coordinate 101,503,827 downwards.
TTGTCTAAATTTATTTGTTTTCCTTCTGTACTCATAAGATTGTATAAATATCTTGATAATCTACCGGTGCAGATGATGCAGTTGTTGTCCTACCCCCCCCCCCCGGGGCTGTTTGACATGGGTATGCTTATGCGTTTTACACAGGGTAGCTGGTGCCTGTATTTACTATATATATCAGTCATTGTTATGACATTCTTCTAGAAGAATGTCTTTCTAAACATATCCCAGGTGTCATTTATACATTTTTAACCCACCCAATATTAGAACCTTGGTGCTAATCAAATACTGAGTAGCACCGAACAAGTTACATCACAACTTCCTTACCTGACATTAACACACTATGCTAATATTGGATGGGTTAAAAAATGTATAAATTACACCTGGGATATGTTTAGAAGGATGCCTATGAGGGTGGAACTGTTTCAAAAACCCTTGAGATTTAGTTTCAAAAGGAATTTTAACTTAAAGAATATACTGGAAAAAAAAAGGCTGTTTATAAGGGGGGGACATGTCCAAAACTTGGCACCTTTAAGTGTGGCATGTGCTCTCAGTGTCTCTTTGTAGCGGGAACAAAAGATTTGGATATCCCCTGTATTGGTTACAAAATTAAGGGTAAAACTTATTTTAGTTGCTATACTAAAGGAGTGGTGTTTGAATGACTACATAGGCATCACTCTTGCTTTAAAATTACTAGCATCCAACCCAAAAAGATCGGGCCCTTAAATCAACATATGCAGTAGCCAAGGAATAAAGAATAAATACTGAAACAGTATAAAATAAACATATATGAATTTTTTCCTCGCAGTATTTTCTGTCACTACACATTTTTAGCATTTTTTAAACTATGTATTTTTAATATTATGTACATTTTATAAGGAAGACATATAACCTATACACTGTTTAGATGCGATGTTTGCTCTGAGAGTGTTGATGGAGAAGTACAGAGAAGGTCAGAAGGAGCTGCAGTGTGTCTTTGTGGATTTAGAGAAAGCATATGACAGGGTGCCTAGAGAGGAGTTGTGGTATTGTATGAGGAAGTCGGGAGTGTCAGAGAAGTATGTAAGAGTGGTACAGGATATGTACGAGGGTAGTGTGACAGTGGTGAGGTCTGCAGTGGGAGTGACGGATGTGTTTAAGCTGAAGGTGGGATTACATCAAGGATCAGCTCTGAGTCCTTTCTTATTTGCAATGGTGATGGACAGGTTGACAGATGAGATCAGACAGGAGTCCCCATGGACTATGATGTTTGCAGATGACATTGTGATCTGTAGTGAGAGTAGGGAACAGGTGAAGGAGACCCTGGAGAGATGGAGATATGCTCTAGAGAGAAGAGGAATGAAGGTCAGCAGGACTAAGACAGAATATATATGTGTGAATGAGAGGGAGGATAGAGGAATGGTGGGGATGCAGGGAGTAGAGGTGGTGAAGGTAAATGAGTTTAAGTACTTGGGATCAACAGTTCAGAGTAATGGTGAGTGTGGAAGAGAGGTGAAGAAGAGAGTACAGGCAGGATGGAGTGGGTGGAGAAGAGTGTCAGGAGTGATTTGTGACAGACGAGTACCTGTAAGAGTGAAAGGGAAGGTCTACAAGAGGGTAGTGAGACCAGCTATGTTATATGGGTTGGAGACAGTGGCACTGACAAAAAGGCAGGAGTCAGAGCTTGACGTGGCAGAGTTGAAGATGTTAAGATTTGCACTGGGTGTGACAAGGATGGACAGGATTAGGAATAAGTATATTAGAGGTTCAGCCCAGGTTGGGAGGTTTGGAGACAAAGTCAGAGAGGCAAGATTACGTTGGTTTGGACATGTGCTGAGGAGGGCTGCAGAGTATATTGGGAAAAAGATGCTAAGGATGAAGCTGCCAGGCAACAGGAAAAGAGGAAGGCCTAAGATAAGGTTTATGGATGTGGTGAGAGAGGACATGCAGGTGGTTGGTGTGACAGAGCAAGATGCAGAGGACAGGAAGAAATGGAAACAGTTGATCTGCTGTGGCGACCCCTAACAGGAGCAGCCAAAAGAAGAAGACACATTTTTAGCATTTTTTAAACTATGTATTTTTAATATTATGTACATTTTATAAGGAAGATATATAACATATACACTATTTATATTTATAGTATATGATATATATATATATATATATATATATATATATATATATATATATATTTATATATTTATATTCACTTCAGAAGCTTGAATTTACAAAATCTCGAACTGCAAATAACCGAAACCAAAAGATCGAGTTTCGTAAACTCGAACTTCTGAAGCGAAACCAAAAAAAAAAAAAAAAAAGACAAACTTCGCTTTTTTGCACCCCCACCCCCCCTACTTAAATATACCAACTCCAAGATCGCGCTACAGTGGGTAAATGGGAAATCTCCCGTCTTGCGCTGTATGCGGAAGCGCAAAATGGGAGATTTCTCATTTCCTGTCAACACCGCAAAAAAAATTAAACATTACGTACACACAGAGCATACAAGAATCCTTGCCTCTGTGTGCACGCAATGTATTAAGGTAAGTAATCTCTTATTTTTAAACACTACATATATTCGATTTACTGAAATCTCGATCATATGGTCTCGACCATATGAAATTCGAGATTTCAGTAATTCGAATATGTGTTTTCCCATATATATATATATATATATATATATATATATATATATATATATATATATACATATTTTTATAGTTACTATTTATTCCATTAAATATTTATTTCCCCAGGGTTTTGGAACTGTTTCCCTTCAACAACAATGTGTACTTCACCCCAGTCTGCACATTAAAAGAAATGTTATAGTTTTAGTTGTATTTTCAGTATTTTAAAACATTTAATACACAGTTATCCATATTTATTTCTGTTTATATTTATATATTTATGGTATGAAGCATTGCTAAAATGTACTTGAACCTTTATGAGTTAATTTATTCTGTGGAATTAATTGTTTGACCAATGAAAAGCGATGTGGCTTGGTATAAAATGTGCATAGTTACTTTGAAGGATGATTCTGATGAAGTCTATTGAGTGGAGATGAAAGTGCACAATCTACTTGTTTTTTTGTTTTTGTTCTATTGATTAAACATTTTCATGTCATTGGAACTTTCCTGTGTGCTTTCTGGAATTATTTATAATTTATGTTCCCCTGAATAGAGGAACCCAACAGAGGGACAGCCTTTATTGGTATCAACAGGGTTGCTGTATTATTTACAGTCACCAAAGCCCTAGAAGAGGGCAAATCTCTGCATACAGTCTACCTAGACTTAGCCAAGGCCTTTGATACAATCCTCCACTCAGGCATCATTGATAAACTCACCCAGCTGGGTATCAACCCATATATTTTCAGGTGGTTTACAAACTGGCTCACTGATAGAACTCATACAGTCAAAATAAGGGACTCCACCTCCTCCAGCAGACCCATAACCAGAGGTGTTCCACAGGGATCAGTTCTGGGACCCCTACTGTTCATTAATCTACTTCTCCAAAGTACAACCTAAAACTAAAGGACTGTGGCTGACAAATTTGATGATGACTGCAAACTGGGCACGATCATTGAAACCCCTAGCAATGTCAACATCCTGCAAGAAGGTCTTATGCAGACTAATGACTGGTGTCATAGTCATGGTCCTAAACTTAATGCTAAAAAAATGCATTATCATCCCCTTTGGCAAGGATGATGTTCATGCAAACTACAATATCAATAGCAATACCCTAAGCATGCAGTCAGTGGTGACAGATCTGGGCACACAAGTCTATAGCAACCTTAACTTCGATCACCACGTCTCCACAATGGTAAGAAGAGTGTTTTATATTGCTCATCTTATAAGTCAGGGGATTGCCTCCAGGAAAAAAAGAAGTTATAACCCCCCCCAAACTCTTCCCTCATTAGGCCAATAATAGAGTATAATGCTGCCTCTGGTATGTTCCTTTCTAAACACCTGCAGCAATCGGAGAGACCACGAAGGTTCCTTTCAAAGAAAATTCAGGAAATTCAAGATCTGTCTTATGTGGATATACTGAAATCATTGTCATTTTACTCTGTGTCATACAAATTGCTCAGAGGAGAACTGTGCCTTGCATATAGAGCAATCTCTGACCCAGCTTTAATAGAAATGCTGCACATTCACAAGTCAAATGGCCACACAGGGTCACTCACTCAAAGGGTCTTAACCTGGTACGTGACATCAACAGAGTTTGCTGGAGAGACAGATGTGTCTCACAGAGGTTGCCTCACCTTTGGAACAAGCTTCCTATTCATGTTGGATCTTTTCATTTTCTTTAGAACAGGAGGATATTAAGAACGTGGCAAAAGCTAATTTATAAACTAGCTATATATTTGACATTTCCCATTATCCTAGCTGCTTGTGGCAGAGGTGATGGTAAGACTTGATGCTTTACACCAGAAGGTGCAGTATAGGGTTAAAGGGATCTATGATGAAATAATGAAGGCATGATCATCTTATCCTCCAAGAGCAAATCCAAATCACCTGTATAAATAAAATACCACAACCACCAGCTGCGCAAACAAATGAAAAAAACAAAATCAGAGAGGCAAGAAACCCACCCCCCCATTCCCCACGTGGACCATTTCATTTCATACCTTTGTAATTAAATATACTAACTCTGTAGTTACACAACTATGGAGACAGTAAAAACCACAGCAAAGAGAAACTTTTTCCTGATCCCCGTCTGCAACTGAAACAGTATAACAGATGTGCACCCATAACTGCATAGTGGTGGAGCAAGTATAGTTTTCCCCTCACAGCAAGAGGTTCTCTGGTTCAATTCTCAGTCATGGTATCTTTTATGTGGAATCTGCATGACCTCACTGTGCTTGCATGGGTTTTCTCCAGTGTTCAGGTATCCTCCCAGACTCCAAACATAGCATGCAATAGGCAGTTTAGATAATCTAAATGGGCCATTGGTGTGCGTCTGTGATACAGAAGAACAATCATGGCAGGGCTAGTCACTCAGTAGTGTGAAAACAGACTCTAGATGATAGTCACTGTTGATGTGACACCCCAATCCCATGTGCCAAAATTGGAAAAAGGGGGTTGTGGATGGATGACCTCATAACTGAAAAAATGCAAAAATAACATGTATGCTCCTACACTCCTCATTGGCATTCCCTCCTGGAGACCAGAAACTCTGAATTATGAAACTCTGCAAATCATCCTTTTAACAGTGGTTCCTGCTCTTACTGTAGCTCAGAGTTTGTACTTTAATGAGCATAGATCTGAATGATATGGTGAAGATGTAACATCACATTGCTTATGTTGCACAGCTAACACAGTAAACAAGGTTATAGATTTGCTTTTCTCTCTGACGTGCTTTATCTATCTGTAAATTAAAATTTCAGCGTAAACAATTATTTCAGCGAAATGCAGTTTAGAGACACAAAGTAGAATTGCAGGTGTGTTCATAGTGTGCCACATTGATGTGGTTTAGCAGACTGATTGCATAATATTAAGTTACTGATACTACAGACGGTAGATATCTCACAGTTTGGTTATGGTACATCATGTGAAGAAGAACTCTGCTTTTAGTATTATTATCTACAGCTATCCATGAGCCAAACCAAGCTGCAGAATTATGAGTTTAAAGCTTTATTAACAAGCAATTGTACTAGCTAGTGGAATATATTGGATGTCAACCAAGGGCACATGACACTTCCTTAGAAATAAGAAAATCAGTAAATTGAACACAACAAAGTTAGTGCAACCTTCAGAAAGTCAACAAGGAGGCAGGTTGTACAAAAAGGAGCAAAGGAACTAAAAAATGGAACATAAAGACTTTTAACATAAGTTTCTGCGAAAGCAGGAATTAAAAACATGGAATACAGACAACCATGACAGGGATGTAAATATATCTGTGTTTATATTCTGCAGGGTCAATAATGAGATCAAACTGTCAGGGAAGGAAATATCTACACAAGGGATGTGATCATAACGGTAACCATTTAAAATATCGAGACCCGCAATTCCAAGTTCCAAAGTGTACAGACTGAGTGACTGAAAATCCAGACGTACATATACTAAGTCTGAGACTGTCACTTCTTATAATATTCCCTTTTCTCTGAATTATGCTGATCTCAGAATTTGTATATATAAGTTCAGGGGTGTGGAAGGACTGCCCTCCCACCACATCCGGTAGTGCAGGGGAGCTTGCTATAACAACAGGTTTAAAGAAGAGGTAAGCTTGATATGCACTCATCTCCTGAATTTTCTGTCATTTTTGTAGGTGTCTCAGGACTCAGCATTAAAGGACCCAACATTTCAGCAGGCAGCAGATGAAAAAAACAAAAGTAATGGGTGCCCACATTAATTTGGTGGGTCAAATACTTTTACACATCCTGTCACAGGGCAGCTTTTTACATTCACCATGTCAGCAACATGCAACTCTAAACATGTCGTGTACCTGGCTACATGTCAATCTTGCCCAGCATTTTATGTGGGCAAGACTCACCGTAAGTTTAAAGAGAGGATTAGAGAACATATATATATAAGATTAGGATATCCTGCACATCCAATGCCCTCTCTAAACATGTAAATAACACATCAATAGAACATAAGTTTCTATTCCAAGTTATCTATGTGAACAAACCGGGGATAAGGAGAGGGGACTTGAGTAATCTTACTGAACAAATGGAAGCCAAATGGATTATTAGGTTTAGAGCTGATCGCAGCCCTGGCATTAATGATAGGGTCTCTATTAAACCCATACTTAAAGCCAGGAAACTTAAATAAAATATAAATACAAAAATAGTGAGTATTTTTCATCACTCACAATTTATAAATGACGAACTATTTGTGAATATTTGGATTGCTATGTACTGCCATCCTATTATGTAGCAGGTTATCTATGGTAACATTATATTACTATATAATGATGTCATGTCACAACAATTTATGGTATTTTTAACCTATATTATTGCACATTGTGTGGATGTATCATTAGTGTATATAGTGTCAGTGTTTATGAGGCCTTTTACATATATATTTTATATATATATCTTTATATATATGTACTTAGTGTAGGCAATGACCTCATAGATATGTGGATCATTTTACACATTTTTTATATATAATTCAGTGACACTTTTTGGTGGTAAATTTCTGACTTCTTGAGACTTTTACATCATGACACTAATGTTAGTTCGGTTCCATCTACTGTGGTGGGTTGAATTGTTCTTAATAATAATATTTTTAACATATTAGATATTTCCTACTAGATGTATAAATCAATATATATATATATATGCTTTTCATATATATATTTTAGTGATAATGTTTGATGGTAAATTTCTGACTTCATGAGAGTTTACACCATGATACAAATATTAGTAGTTTTTTATTTATTGTGGCATCTTGAATGGATTTCTAATGCATAAGTGCTTTCACTAACAATAATTTTAATAAATTAGATACATTTCTTAGCAGTAATTTTATTTTATTGTGTATGCAATTATATGTTTTTTGTACAATGACAGTGTTTTGCTTTGGAACTACATACAGTCAGCTTTTGCGTGCAACTATCACTACATATCTTTTTTATATATACCTTTTTTATATATATTTTCTATTTAAAATGTTTTTAGACTTTGAATTAGTAGTAACAGGAAATGGCATTTCCATTACTGTGATGCTCTGTCAGTTTAAAATTTTAACAGGAAATGACATCGTTGCTACTGTGATGTTTTGTTATAAATATGAGCGCTTTGTCAGTCTAAATTGTTTAACGGCCTGATGAAGACCTAGTTGAAAGCGCTTGCCGATTTTTATATGAATAAACTACCTTGGATATACTCTGTTGAACGCTTGGTTTGTCATTGAAGGTTTCCAAGCTATTGTTCCTCTGAAGTTTTGCTCTTGAATCAGGTACTTTATTTGAATTAACTGTTGACTCCATCTACAAGCAGACAGCTTATTTTTGTATGCACTGACTTGCATACTGGCGTTGAATAACAAGCCTGCATTGCATTTACTTGCTTTCTTTGTTATACGACTTTGGATATGTCCCGTTGAACGCTTGAGGTGCTGAAGAGTTTTCAAGCCATTGTTCCACGGAAGCCTGATACAGTACTTGGTATATTTTTGCTTTTTACGGTGATACTAACTGGTAAATCTATCTGTACGCAGCTAGCGTATTAGTGTATTTGTGTGTTATACAGACTGCTGTTGATTGATACGCTCTACGCATACTGTGCCACCACGCCTGCATTTCATAAATATATCTGTGTTTATATTCTGCAGGGTCAATAATGAGATCAAACTGTCAGGGAAGGAAATATCTACACAAGGGATGTGATCATAACGGTAACCATTTAAAATATCGAGACTCGCAATTCCAAGTTCCAAAGTGCACAGACTGAGTGACTGAACATCCAGACGTACATATACTAAGTCTGAGACTGTCACTTCTTATAATATTCCCTTTTCTCTGAATTATGCTGATCTCAGAATTTGTATATATAAGTTCAGGGGTGTGGAAGGACTGCCCTCCCACCACATCCGGTAGTGCAGGGGAGCTTGCTATAACAACAGGTTTAAAGAAGAGGTAAGCTTGATATGCACTCATCTCCTGAATTTTCTGTCATTTTTTTAGGTGTCTCAGGACTCAGCATTAAAGGACCCAACATTTCAGCAGGCAGCAGATGAAAAAAACAAAAGTAATGGGTGCCCACATTAATTTGGTGGGTCAAACACTGGAGCCTCAGAATAGGAAGACAGCAAGTGTGAATACAGGAATATATAAGAATTCCAGGATAGCAGCATCTCAGAGTATTCAGTCTTTTTTGAGGTAAACTAGTCTTGGAGTTAGTATTTATATTAATAGCAGGGGTGAGTACAGCCCTGTACATTCTGGGGCACAGGCAGCTCCCTGGAAAATGCTTTTTATGGTGTAACAGCAAGTTTTAATATTCACTATGTTTTGTATTTACAATTTATTTCTGTTGCTTCACAACTGAGAATCATAGGTTTTGTAATTCTGAGATACCTGATATACATGAGGGCTGTAACCTCAACTTTTATTTATTTACTTATTTCTTTATTTATTGACTGCCAATTGTTTACTGGAAAATTCCCATAACAGGCACTTTTTCAGTCCTGGGGAGAAAATCTCCACAATTAACAAATCTTATAAGATGTCATAGAATAGAACGTAATACAGTACAATACAATACAAAACAACAGATTTTAACTATCACATACAAAATACAAAAAAATAGCATATAAAGGAAAACAACAACTGAAGAGACAAATCCTAGAAATCATTATATTCCATAGAGTTATATTCCAATTTCAGTTAAGAACTTTCATTAGGTTAACTCATTACATACTATTAGAGAAAGGGCAAACTATACATCAGCACCCTGATTGGAGAATGAACATTCTCCAGCAGGGTATTAGTGTACAATTAATGCTCGCTGACAAATGAGTCTGCCACTTCATGGCAGCATATCAAGCTGTCATGGAGTTCGGACAGAAAAAAAAAAATAACGGCTGCCATTATTTTACACTCGCTGAGCAGCACTTTTGCAGTTTAATGAGTGTAAAAAAAATAAACAGAAAAAAGTGTATATGTGTGTATGTATGTGTATGAGTGTGTTTATGTTTCTGTTTGTGTGTGTGAGTGCATGTGTGTATGAAAGCAGAGGAGAGTGCATGTGTGAGAGAGATCGAGAGAGTGAGAGTGATCTTGTGTGAGTGAATGCATGTATGAAAGCAGAGGAGAGTGCATGTGTGAGAGAGATCGCGAGAGTGAGAGCGATCTTGTGTGAGTGAATGCATGTATGAAAGCAGAGGAGAGTGCATGTGTGAGAGAGATCGAGAGAGTGAGAGCGATCTTGTGTGAGTAATGCGTGTATGAAAGCAGAGGAGAGTGCATGTGTGAGAGAGATCGAGAGAGTGAGAGCGATCTTGTGTGAGTAATGCGTGTATGAAAGCAGAGGAGAGTGCATGTGTGAGAGAGATCGAGAGAGTGAGAGCGATCTTGTGTGAGTGAATGCATGTATGAAAGCAGAGGAGAGTGCATGTGTGAGAGAGATCGAGAGAGTGAGAGCGATCTTGTGTGAGTGAATGCATGTATGAAAGCAGAGGAGAGTGCATGTGTGAGAGAGATCGAGAGAGTGAGAGCGATCTTGTGTGAGTGAATGCATGTATGAAAGCAGAGGAGAGTGCATGTGTGAGAGAGATCGAGAGAGTGAGAGCGATCTTGTGTGAGTGAATGCATGTATGAAAGCAGAGGATACTGTGTATGAGAGAGAGAGAATGGGCTCTCTGCAAAACTGTGTTTTATTTATTTATTTATTTTTTAAGTACTTTATTATTTTTTATATATTTTTGATGTAAAATTCTTCCACCAACACCATTAGCATATACCAATTATTTTCTAGGTTTACTCTTTCCATCTCAAATAATTTTCTTTATGAGACCATACGTGCCACTCAAGTTGCCTTTTTAACAAATTAGCCCTTTATCAAGCTTTTTTTTCAGGCTATAAGGGTGGACACTATATAGGTGCAAGTAACTACTAGAAAATGTGGATTTCCTGAAGATATTAGATGAAAATCCTGTAGCACGTTTCATAATAGTAGTGTCCAAATAATTAATTTGGTTAAAATCATTTTGGTGGGTGAACCTTAAAAAAGGTATCTGGTTGATGTAGCTAATAAACTCATGGTTAGCTGCAACTTCTCCTGACCACAAAGTGAATATGTCATCAAGGAATCTTAAACAGAGTTGTATGTGTTTTTTTGGTATTTAAATGAAACCACAAAATGCTTTTCCCATGAAAGCATCACCAGATTGAGAAAAATGGGGGCATGTGGTTAAAACTATTTGATTCTGTTGCTTTTTGATTTAAGGTTTGGCAGGAACTTCCTTTCTGGAGTTGGTTATCTGACCATAAGAGGTGGAATCTACCTTTGTTTTTTTGTTCTTTTTATATTAAGAAATGGCATATTTTTGTAAAGACAAAGACAATGCTGAAGAAGAAATTAAAAAAAATCAGAATTCAGTTTGTTAAAAAATATAACTAGCGTAAGAACAGGCAGCTGTTCCATTCATGTGGCACTATGAATAAACTCATACATTGTAGCACCGATTCTAAGTATTTGAAAATTGCCAATAATTGAAGGGTAAAATCAAAAAGTGCCATATAAACAAATAATAATGACTCCATATTCTCTCACCAAGTAGTCAAAAACTGGAATTCCCTTCCTCATACCATCAGAACCACTATCAATGCCAACTAGTTTAAAAGTGTTCTCAAAAGCTTCTTTAATGACTCTTGCCTTTGCTCCTGTTCTAGTCCAGGCTAATTTGTTATAAGAAGGCCTGGTTATGCTGATCCTCCTCCCCTACTACCTTCAAATCAAAGCTGTTTTCATGTTCATGTATACTTTTCCTGCTTGCTATTTAATCACCTTATGTACTCTTTTTAAATTGCTATGATAGCCTTATGCACTGTTTACATTGTTTATTCTTATTCTCTCTATCCTTGCATTGTAAAAAGAATGTATCACTGATCATATTGAACAAATGTCATCTGTAACAACAAAGTATGTATTTTATGTATTCTTATATGTGGATAATTTATGTATTTGATGTATTGTTTCGTTAAACATGGATCTTTCCTCCCTGGGCCTCCACTGGAAATGGGTCTTCATCCCAGTCCAACTTTCCCAGTAAACAAATGTAAAATAAATAAATAAAATAATGTTCATGCTATTTCCTGACAATACACACACACACACACACATATAAATATATATATATATATATATATATATATATATATATATATATATATATATATATATATATATATACAGTAGACCTTAATTTAGTAAACTGTGCATATTGAAAAAAATATAACCCAAAGGCTAACATCTTCCTGTAGTTAGAAAGTGCACTTTTGGATGTTGTAAAATGGCAGTCTGCCTGCATAGAAAAAGTGATAGTAATAGCATTTATGATACAACTTGCATGCATGCATTTATGATATAATTTGCATAAATGCCTGTTATATAGGTAGTAGTTAAAACAATAGGAAATGGAGGAGTTACAAGTCCACATGTAGCAATGTAAGTGTAGATTTATAACTGAATATTAGGAACACTGTAGTAAAATATTTCACTATCACTGTGTAATTTCACTCTGAAGAATGTTCACACAAATGTTGTGTGAAAGCAATATGTCTGATGGGGTGACATAACAACAGACATAAACTACACCAACTGGTATCTCATAGAGGAGATATTATAGTTATAGTTATAGGTCGGAGTATTGCAGGTTAACAAAGTTAGAAAAAATACTCATACAGGTTCCCCCATGCCTCCTACACCCTTGTCACTTACATCTAGCAAATCTGACATTGATGTACTACTGAGTAAAAGGAGTACTACGTCTACATCCTCAGACTTTGCATATACTCATCCACATTCTCAGTTTCATTTCTGTTATTTCAAGGATCCCTGGTACTGTCCTCAAAAGTTCAAAAGACACACATTATGAACAAAACTGCCTCCTAGCCAAGGTGCAAATCAAAATGAAAACTCAAAACACAAACACCTTATGCCAGCATGAAATACAACTTTAATTTAATTGATTTTGTCCTGCAATAAACCAGGACTTCCTCAGAATAAGTAAATGCTGTGAAACAACACTTAAATACTAATACACATACTCATGTGACTAATCACTTAACAAATAATAAAACTTAAAATAAAATACTTATTACAAATTCCTTTTGCAACAATTTACCTGCTCATCTAGTTGTGTGAATTTATTTACTATGGGTAATGAAGATGAAATTGAACATAAAGTGACAATTGTTGAGAATGCTGGTTCTGATGGAGCTTGTTGGGCTACAGATCGGGAGTTCAAAAAGGTTATGCATAAGCAAAACAACCTATGTAGTTAATTAAATACCTCCATAAGTAATGTTAGTATTCTGATGTCTCACATTCATTGACTAGTAGAGATCAAGTAAGTGTCTGCCATCTCCTTCTACTTCTCACAGAAGTAACAATTTTTGGAAAAATAGCTGGCATTTTGAGTCTGAGGAGATCCAAAAGTTAGCTTCTAAAAATCTAGGATATTTAAATTCATATCAAGAAGTGATTTCAGAGACCATGACTTGTTTGACTCAAGGAAGAAGAAGGGGAAGAGTGAGAGGCTGCAGCCATGGGATAGGGCAAAGTTAATGGCCCCAAAATGTTGTATGGACAATTTTATTTTTAATTTTACTGATGAGTTTTTTTCATTGGCAAATTAATTTATTTAAATTAGGGTTTTCATTTGTTCCTAGTAGAAGAGCAAAAGGTTCAAACACTTCAACTGATTTAAGGCAGTTCATTGGGAAGTTAAATTTAAGTTTTATTTTTAAGAATTCTGACTTGGGTTGCCATTTTTTGTGAGATTGTCTGTTTATAATCCACTGTTACAGTCTACAAAACTTTTATAATGGCTGTGAGAAAGACATACTTTATATGCAAGACTCCAAAGTTAGTACATTTTTTTTTTTAATTTTGGTGTCCAAGATAGAAAAGTGTTTAATTAATGTCTAAGAAATTAAGATTTATTAAGACTGATAAGGGTGGGTGGTTGTGATTGTGACACAGGACAGTTATGCTTATGAGAATGAAAAACATGTTAGTTAACAGTAGTGAGTTTGAAAATATTCAACTGCATGAGATTTATGATGAATATAAAGTCATTGAGCAAATTTCACATAATTTATTTTCTCAAGGTTATATATTGATTTTAAATTGTATGATTTTTTTGAAGGTTGAAAATCCTAGACTTTGCATTTTATTTACTATTCCAAAGATTCATAAAAACATAAGCCTTCCATCCTTTAGGCCCATTGTAATGGAGGGTATTTGAGTTTTTTGAATAGTACATCAGCCAATGTTTCAGTAAATGTAGATGTCTGTGGGTTCAAATCCAAGCATCAATAATTAGTCCATATTACTTAATATATTTATTATTTAGTGTTCAGTAACTTAGAATAATATTTTCTGAGTTCACATAGACATTTTACAAGTTGTAATGCATAAAGAAGCTGTTCTATCATCACACTACTTACATAATATGTAAAATAT